>NW_028186368.1:3947724-3998849 GCF_003343005.1 Rhea americana | reverse complement strand
GCATTATGAGATAGCTTCAAGCTGGAGCTTGACATGCCAGCTGGCAAAATAACAGTGGCACCCGTTTTCTGGTCCATGTCAAAAAGATCAGAGAACCACAGATTACAGGGAAAGGAAGAAAAAAATACAGTGATATAGAAAGCAATCTGAATTTGAAAAGACAGAACAATTGCTCTAAGGAAGAAATAGATATGATTTTTAGCTTTTTAGGCATTATATTAGGTTTTTTTGTGTGTGTCTTAATCTCTTAAGGTGAAATTCACCACACTCCATAGAAGATCTGATATCATACAATCAAATGCATTTGGAGGTACGTTTTCCTCCCAGTCTATGAAAGGTTATTAAAGCTTCAGTCCTGCTTTCTAACCTGTATTTCTCGCTTTGAGTCTGAAAGGACAAGGAATTCCTCAGAGACATTGCTCTACCTAAGACTACCCCAGCTCTGGTCTATTCCTGATTTGCCTTGTGTTCAAATATCTTGAACTGTAACCCCTCATGTTCATTCCTGGTCTTCAAGGTGTGCTGAAAGCAGGAAATCTATTCAGACTGCCATCTATCTATTGAGCACGCCAGTCAGGACTGCTTCCATAAACCATATTAGAACAAATGCTACAGAGCCTTATTATCACACTCAAAATGATAGAATTTCACCTGGATGCGGGGAATTTTCCTTAAAAATATTTGTAACTATGAAAACAAAAGCRAAAATACTCCAGAAGTAGTTGCTGAATTTCCACAAACACCAGCAAAACTTAAACTGAGAAACATCTTCATTCATTGCTTTATCAATGAGGCTAAAGTTACTGTACGCTGCTAGTGAAGAGCCTTCAGGCTGTAATATATTATTTGAACTGATATAATAACTCAATGTGTTTGTATGTATTTTAAAGAAAAATATTTTAGAACTACAGATATAACGAAATCAATAAAATGACTTTTTAAAAATATTTTATGCTAGTTCATTTTTATCACTTTATATATGCCTTTGCTTTTATATTTCTTAAACTACTGATTAATAGTCAATAAAGGAAACATTTTTTTCCTTGTGGTAGTGAAATAGACAACGTAAAAGTCAAAATTAATTATACAAATCTATGTTAAACTATAGTAGAAATAAGAAAATCAAAGYGATAGTGCTTATTTTTGCAATTTGAACTTTTAATCCATTAATTTGTTATCAAGACATATTCCATGCATGCCAAGGAAACCTTTCAAAGTCATGGAATAGCAGAATCAAATCTATTAGGAAATAATTTAATACAATAAGTATCTAGATCCATGAGGTATGAAGTGCTATATATACGTGCTGTGCATTTTCATTTCCTTTTAGACTGGGCCAAGATATAATTTAGAGATTATGGACTAAATGACAGACTAYGTCTTTTTACTAAATCTATTACAAAGATAAAGTAAACATTGCAAGTTTTTATTGATAAAGCACAGATTTTATTGCAAGCACATCTCACTGGCTGAATTAGTAAAGCAGAATACATCACTGGCTCTGTGCCTTGGTGGGAGAGGTAGAACCTTGATGATCACCTCTTTGTCTCTTTCTAACTTTGGGGTTTTGCAGAGAGATGTATAGTTCACTGGATCTTGGAGCTGGCTACTTGTTTTTGTCTACATACCAATCAGATATGTAGAAAGATATCTTAGATATCATGGGGATGAGGAAATGTTATATACTAACTACCAGTGAAAGTAYTGTTTTTTATACTCATGGTAGAGAGTAAAACTGTTTGCAGTATACTTGAGCAATATTCGAACTGATAATGTGGGATAGTTTGGTGTTATGCTGAAGGAGCTGAAATGACTTGAAACAACAGAGGCACCTGCTGCCTCCTCAACATTTCTGCTTCTGTTAAAACATCATACCACTGCTCACAGTTGTTCATTCTATCTGGTAACTTTCTGTATCAGCCTTGACATAGTGGCTGGGATCAGGGGCCACTTGGCCTCACTCAAAAAATGACTTGCAAACAGCTGCTCCTTTAGGGGAACAATTGTCTTTGGGCTTCTGTAAGCCCTTGTTGGACTAGCAGAACCTGAGGAAATGTAACCATAATTTARAGAATCCTGTCATACACTTATCCAGAGTCTTTGTTCTGTTTTCACAGAATAATGTATTTTATAGCTTTTACACCAAGATAATATTTGATTGCTTAACCAAGATGAAAACGAGTTGACTGTGAAATGTCACTTCTTAATCAAACAAATCTCAAGGTTTGCAGCTAGGTAATTCTGTCCACGTTTCACAAAAAAAAAACAAAAACAAAAACAAAAACAAAACAAAACAAAAAAAAACTATGCTGAGGTGGTATTCTCAATGAATTCAATCTTTGTGCAGTGTTGTTACTAAAACAAAATTCTGTGTAGCAAAGACTAATAACAGCAAGAGTGGTGTTTGTCTTATTCTTCCTCAGCAGGCAGTCATAACCTGAATATATCAGGTCTGTGCTAAGMTGGTTGATAGTGATGGAAAACATAAATCATGATAATAAGTAGGTTTGGAAGGTGGCTGTTGAACTCAGATCCTCCTAGTAATAAAGCACTGTTATGAATGTTGTTRTTATTGCTACCTATAATTTTTGTTTTTCTTGTACGTGCCATCATCAGGATGAAAAACTGCATGACTCTGAGGTATCATATATCCAGGCAGAGTCAATTATGTCAAAGCAATTGTGCAGTTCATGACCTATAAAAAGGTTTACTTAGAGTTGAGAGAATTTATACTACTTGATCTAAAAYCAAACTAAAAATTGTGAGTATCCAGAGTTCACGAACTCTGGAGATATTAGATTCTCTCCTGAGTTCTGGCAAAAACTGTCTTCTGGAGGCTTTTTGTCTGTCCTGATAATTACAAGATCAAGTAAGAAATTGCTTTTAAAYTAAAAGCTTTATTTCGATTTCAAAGTGTATATTCTGATATTCTTCTTYATGGTAAGTAACACTTTGCTTTTCTTCCTAGGATTGTACAAGGCAGAAGAGGCTATTCAAGAGTAGTAAGACTCATGTAATAGATTTCATCGATTAGACGAAGGAAAAAAATGTTAAATTGCATTTTCTTTTTAAATGACAATAATCTAAGCAAAGGCCATTCATATTTGTTGAAGACTGAGTCTTTCACCTGATTAAGAAGATGTAGATGATGCCTCCTTCAGACAACTGGAAGAAGCCTCAAGTTCACAGTCTCTGGTTCCTCTGAGGGACCTGATATCTGCCGAGGGACAATACAGMAGGRCACAGGCAATCCAARAGGTTTCTGGCCTCAGAATCAATGTATATTGATGATAACTTCCTGACACAAGAGATTGAGGAGTGGATGAAGGGAGCTGATGAAGTCCACTCTACCRRACTTCATACYTACAAACAAGGAAAGACTGTTCAGGATGTGAAGATCACGGCAGTGGCCGTGATATGCTGGACTTCAGAATCGTGTGGGGAGGGATCATGGCAAATAGCAGGATCAAAACCCTGAACTTCAGGAGAGAAGATTTTGACACCTTCAGGGATCTACTTGAAGAATCTCATGGAATAGAGCCCCAGAGGGAAAAAAAGTGCAGGAGAGACTGTTGATTTTCAGGATCACTTCCTCTAACCTCAAGACTGGTCCATCCTGACGTGTAATCAGTCAAGCAAAGGTGTCATGGATGAATATGAGACATGGTCATGCTGGAGCAAGTCCAGTGAACAACAACAAAGATGACAGCAATATGATATGAAGACAGGCTGAGAGAGCTGGGATTGTTCAGCCTGAWGAAGAGAAGTGTGAAGAGTGATCTTATATAATACTTATATAATAAGTACCTGTGGAGGGGAGTAAAGAAAATGGAGCAAAACTCTTCTCAGCAGTATCCAGGACAATGGACAAAAAWTTAAATGCAGGAAATTTAAATACAGGAAATTCCACATAAACATAAGATTTTTTTTTCCCTTTGAGGGTGGTCAAACACTGTGAGAATTATCACTGTAATGGTCTCCTTGGATATATTCAAAACCCGACTGGCTCATTCCTAAGCAACCTGCTCTGGCCAACCCTGCTTGAGCTGGGGGGTTAGACTAGAGGACCTTAGATATTCTGTGATTCTTTTTTTCTTCCTACTCGATATTTTTGAGCTATTTGGTCAGTAGCTATGGTGAGGTGACATATCCCTGGCATATCAGAATATAGTCAGCAGTAGAGATTTTATTTTATTTTATTTTATTTTATTTTATTTTATTTTATTTATTTATGTTTTAAAATAATGACATATTTTGTGGGAGAGCTAGCAATATTTAAAATTTTATCCAAAGGATTATACTATTGACTAATAATAAGTGCTTTGTCGAAAGGATTATACTATTGACTTATAGTAAGAGCTTTCAGAACTTTATAGAATGTTGGAGAATTCTTTTTTCAGTACTTTATTGCCTGAAACAAAAAATGTAAATTAAGAGATGAAAAAWTTGTGTTTCTGTTTTAATTCAGCACATGGAGAAGTCTCTGCCTAGAATGTACAATTTGTTTCAGTTGGCCCTATTTTGAATGACTACGCTTAATATTGCTTTGATATGCAAAAAGGACTTTTTCATATTGAAACACTTATAAATCTTACTTTAGAAACACAGTAGATAACTTTGAGTATTCCAGTTCGAAAATCTGGAGAAATGAATAGCAATGAAGAAAATCAAAGGACCTTAACATTATAAAAAAAAAGATATGTTATTTTAGAAGCTGTTTAAAACTGAGGAGATTTAGATTTTAAATCCATTTACCAAATAATATCTGATATTGTTTGATGAAGAGAGCAAAAAATTGTTTACACCGTGGAAAAGCCTTTAACATTTCATTCCTCAAATTTCCCACTACAGAAATTCATATAACACATTCCTAAGTSCCCAGCTGATTTCAGAAAATGTTTGATAGTTGTTCAGAAATATGTACCTAAAATCTTGCTAGTGYTAGTCAGCTTTGTCTGGTCAATTTTGTATTTAGCCTTAAAAAAAGAGGAAGCAAATATTCTGTTTATTCTTTTGTAAGTTCTGTCAGTACCATTCAAACATTCCCTCTCCACAGAAGGATTCTCTAGGTTAAGTTCATTTCTCCAAAAAAAGTCTCTGTCTAAATATCACCATCAAAAATATGTTTTTTTCACAGATAGATGTCTTTTATGAATAGATATACCTCCAAAATGATGATATTTTTTCCAGAGCAGAGGACTTGTATATGCCCTATTGCATGACTCAAGAATAGCACTGCAACATTGATTTTCCCTATATAAGTGTAATTTTCTCTCATTTAAACTTCTGTAGAGATCTAATCATCTGTCAGTCATGATTATGAACACTGGAATCATTCTAAGTTACAGAAGAAAAATCAGCAGAACGGAGTTCAGTCTAAACATTACCATCAATCTTTTCGAGACTAGTAAGARTCTGATACACAAGTATTACTACAAAAAGTACTACTGGGGCCCTGAGTGCACCAGCGACTCTGCAACCTCTTCCCCCCTTTCTAGCTGTTTAACTCCCTGTGTTCAAAGTCACCTCTACTGCACTGCAGCGCTGTAACCATGGGTCGTACCTCAGGGACAACAGTGAAGTGACGAGAAAGAGCTGCGGGAAGTCTTGTTGGGGGCCCCTCTGTCTTGGCTGAGGTGCCCTGCTCTGCTCACCTCATCGAGGCACTGTGSGATGGCGCCCTTGGAGGTGAGACTGCTGTCCTGCTGGCCCTGCCATCACCCTTACAGCWCTCCTTCCCTTGTGGACAGCTTCCCTCGCTGCTCCCTGATGACTGCTCTGCCTACTGGAAGTCCAGCTGAAATGCATGCAGTGGTACAGCTGATCCAGAACCGAAGCTTTGCATTGGGTACGTTGATAGGGCTGACATAATAAAAAGTCACCCAGTCCTGCATAATTTCTTGTCCCGTATTTTACGTTATATATGTGTGTGCTTGTGGAAGTAATACAAATAACAACGCATGATATTAGTGAAGTCATAAATGCAAACAGAATAGAACTGGTATCTGCACTTAAGAAGTGCATCTTACTGGAAATTATTCTCGTCTGAGTAGAACACAGTCTTTGAAATGTTTATATATCAACCCTATTTGTTATGCTTAGATTTACAGCAATTATCCAAGTTAAACTCACAAAAAAGTGAACCTTCAAACATATATCCGTTGCCTTTTTACTTTCTGGATGAAATTCAGAAAGAATTAATAGAATGTGGAAGATATTTTAGAATGTTCTTTTTTAACAGGCTGTTCAGATAACCTTGATATTAAATATATATTTCTGATTGACATTTTTCAGACACTCTTTCACTATCTCTCTAGAATATTTTCCTTTAGAAAATAATTGTTGATAACAACCCCTTAAAACCTTGAGCACAATACTTCATTTAACCTTATTATCTGCAAACTTTCCTCCTGAAAATACTTCTCTGTTCTCTTCCTTTCCTTTCTTTGCCTTGCCTTTGCCTTTGCCTTTGCCTTTCCTTTCTCTTTGTCTTTACCTTTCCTTTGTCTTTATTCTATTTTCTCTCTCTCTCTCTTTTTCACTTTTTTTCTTCTTTTTTAAACAGGTTTTTATTAATAGGAATATAAATCGTATGGCTCTTAAAACAACAGAGAAGTCGCCTATTCAAAACGTATAAATGGCTGGAGGATATGAATCTTACTGTTAACTGTAACTAATTAATTCTAGACTCCACATCCTACTGAACTGCAATAAGGTCAACTAGCCCTGATACTATACCACCATGCATAGTTTGAAAAACCCTATGGGAATGTTAGTCTGATCACTCTGATGTCAATGTGCTCAAAAACTACCTTTCTGAAGGTTCTGGCATCTAAGCTTTAGGGATAAGTCTGTTCTCCTATTGCCTTTCAAAAAAAGACCAGAAGACCTTACTGATTCTATGATCCACTTAGGGGAGAAGACTAACTTCTGGAAGCTAAATATAATATAAATAAATGAAGTATTTAGTGAGATGAATGTGTCACTGGTTCCCAAGGAATGAAAAAGTATGTAAATCTATGAAACTGGTAATCTAGTATAAACTCTCTCTGAAAAACAAAGCAATGTGTATTGTTCTGATGAACATGTTTCTCTCAAAATCTGCAGTTGCTAAAGCTGTGCAAGAGTTAATAGTTGACAGCAATTGTCTCATTGCTGATCCAGGTAAATGCCAGCACCAAACTATTATTAAGATGTTGCCCATTAATTCTTTGCGTCTTCCTCTGGAATATGCTGGTGTTAAGAAATAGGGAGGAATGCCAGATTGCAATAGAGGTGTACTTTATTTGTCTAAATGATGTGGTTTTAGTGACTGAATCTGTAACAAGTTGGATGGTTTCAGAAGAGGTATAGAAAGTAGCTCTAACATGAACTAAGTACCAGGCATTATGAAAGAGCCCATAGCTCTGGGAATCACAGTAACTGAMCTGAAACAGTTTTGTAACCACCCATGGCAACCACAGTTTAAGGCAGGTTTTTAACAAATCTTCCTCACAGCCCTCCGTATCCTGCTTATAACAAACATTCCCTCTTCTCCTAGAACTGAGAGGACTGTAAGGCCGTAGGTTGAACATCTTACAAAGTGTGAAAAGAGAAAAAACTCTTCCCTCATGCTTTTGTCTGTCTGGTGTGGTACAAACATGAGGAGGCATTGAAAGTAATAACCTTTTCATGGATGCGTGCAGTTCTTACCAACAATTATCAGAATGCTGTGAGTGTATTTGAAGGAAAAMATATTTCATGGTATTACCTCATTGCTAAGATTTACGTCTAAACATATCTTGCAAGGTTATTTTTTATATTATTATCACAGATAACAATCAGTTTTAATTAGCTGGATCTCAACTCCTTCGTATAGAATTCAATGATAATATAGCTATTGATTTCAGTAGTGAAAAATTGTGTCCTAAGTTGTTTGTAGTTCAAGTAGTTTTAATGGAAATTGTAATGATATTGATTACATGTTGTAGTGATGTAATGAGTTTTCATCTCTTTCCTGTAGTTTATTCAAATATTTTTTATTTGTAGGATCATGGTTATGCATGTACATGTGTAAGTGTKTGAGAGGGTATGTATAATTTTCACTGATCTTTTCTGTGTTTCCAAATGGTTAAATTTTATGTAAACGATGTTAACCATGGTCTGAACTGACTGTTGAATAGAGGTCAGTATTGYCACCTAACCTAGGTGAATTAGAATWGTTCAGAAGGCTTTTTGTACTTTTTATAGCTAGAAAATCGCAGGCAATCTATTTACATATGCACACTAAGAAAGATTTATTTGGAAGGCTAACTGCACATTATTATGAAAATACTATTTTTTCCTTGGTATCAYGTCAAAAGTTCCTTTGTTAAACAATGCAGACCTAATTTCAGCTGAGCCATGGCTTTGCTCTAACATCTGCATACATCAAAGAGAGTTTAGCAAGTCAAGAAGGTTATTTATCTAGTGGACTCACAGTCCACTAGAAAACCCACAAAAAACAACATAACATTTTATTTTTAAATACAAACATTGCCTTTATAAATGGGTCACATACTAGACATCTTTCTGAATATCTAGCCAGAATATCTCAAATCTAAAGAAAGATTTAAGAGGACCATCAGTTTGCATCTGTAGTGGAAAAGGTTCGTAATRTCTGAGTGAACCAATTTTAATGAATCCTTCAAAAAAAATTACAAAATAATTCAAAATTCCAACAAATAAATTTCCAGGTATATTTCTAGCACAATGCTGACACCTTTTCAATTTTGTAGGTTTTAATATTTCAGTAGTACTTATTTCAAAAGAAAACATTCAGTCARTATAGTAATTCTGTGGCAAGAACACTGACTTAACATATGTATTAGGCAAATCAACGTAGCTCACAACTCAGCTAAAGGATGCTCTAGAAAAAAGTTTCAATCTTTATGGGCATTTTGATTCCTTTTGTTCCCACTTCCCCTGGGAATTCCTTTTCTAATTATTATATTCTCATCAATTTACTAGAAAGCAAACTAACATACCAAATYACAGTTTTTTCTATTTTTAAACTATGCCTCTAATTCTAATAGAATTGAAAGGGAGAGAGAATGAGAGTAGGTTTATTTTAGACTAAAAGACACTCCAGTGCAAGTGTTTCAAGTAATCTCAGGATTTATTTGTCTGTTTTTATTTAATCTTTTCGTTGTCCATTTGTGCACAACATATTTGTGCATCAATTAGCACAGCATCTTTAGATTTTAGACTTTTTTAAACAACAGATAACCACAAAGTAGTATAATTCCATTAAAATCAGAAGAGCAACTCCTAATTTATATTYCTTGAGATCAGATCTAATTGCCATTGCTGCTGAGAGAAACACCTTGCTTTTGCATATTGCTTTTTACTTGCAGATCTCAAAGTGCTTTACAAATGAGATAATTATCTTCATAATCCCTATTTTGTAGAGAAAGCAATTGAAATGCAAGAAGTGAAGTGAGTWGTTCAGCATCTCTTTTGCATCTATTCTCTAGATTTCATTGCCTAATTATAAGCTATTCACTGACAGTTAGATTGGTCCCTGGTAAWTCAAGCACTACATTTTATACATCATCTTTCAACAGGTATTCTAAAAATCTTTCTACGTCTAGGCTATGAATTGAGRGGTTTTATACCTTGGAATCTATCTTTAAGCAATCTATTTACATATAGATCATGAGGTCATTATCAGTTACAATGCCCAAAATAGGAGAGACCTAACTCTTTTGTTCAGGAGTTCACTGAATTATTTTCACTATCCTCTCTACTTTGGCTATAAACTACTAGAAAGTCAAGAGAGATGACCTGGAATTACACAATCTTTCCACCTGCCATAGTTTATGCTCTCAAGCAAGCTAAGGACAGGRAATTCCCCTTTGTGGGCTGTTCAGAGGGATTTAATCATTTCCTTGATTTAATTGGMGCACGTGCTATCACATAAGCTTTAAGTTACCCAATAGGAGGGACGTTCCTGACCATGATCAKGATAGAATAAYGCAAAAAATTGAGAGAGAGARAGAGAATGYATATTCTCTCCCCAACCTCCGTTCTTTGCTCTGATATTGCACCTTCAATGCCTCCACCAGAACTGCGAGGCAATCCAGTTTTTCCAAATAGCTTATCTGCATCTGAGCCCACATCGCCAGGAGTTAATTGCAGCTCATCTTGTGTCAGAATGATTGCACCCCCATTCATGACATTTCTGAATAAGCATCAGTAGTTCCTGATATCTATTTGTACAAGGAATAAGAGAAATGTTATCAGACATGCAAAAGATACCTTAGGAAGGGAGTTCAGCAGTGCATCTGATCAGCTTTTTGCCTAGGGGAAGAGTACTTAAGTTTTTCCTACAGATGTTTGTTTTATCTATTCCTTCCAATATTTTTCCRTATCTTTATTGAAGTTTTTATTATGAAATTCAGTGGAAAACTATCCAGAAAATCTAGGAAGATATCATTAAAAAATCACCCAAATGTTATGTTTTGCCAGCTCAAAGTAGAAGCATTTGACTGCACTAATGAGTTTGAGAGATTCACATTAGCATTGTATTTTCRGACATTTTATCCAAATTGCTATTATAAAAAAGATGCCTGTAAGGGTAAGGTGGGGGCAACACCTGGACTCCTGGCAAGGACAGACAAAAACACAAGGCATACTGATCATACTGAGTGTTTATTACCTCTGAGTCTCAAGAGGCTTTCCCCAGTGATTTCCTGATTTTGGCAATAATGGAGCAGGAGAATCCCAGGCACTGCTGAGCATCARTTCATGGTGAGGAACACTGAGGGGAGCACTAAAAGTGATTTTTATGTACTATACACATGCACAGTTTGCATATTAAGTTCATCATTAATCTTGATTAAAAGCCCAGGTGTAGCACCACATTGGCATGACTGTGGGTCAACATGCCCTGCTGATGCTCCTTTTCCCACAGAACGGTCTGGCTAGTATCCATTGCCCATCTCCTCAATGTTCTTCCAYATTTTCCCATACTGTGCTATATAAATTGAAATTTTCTCCTGTTCATGAAAGCAATAACACACTTCAGTAAGCAAATTGAAACAGGAACATAAAGACCTCATGSTTGATTGAAGACTTCTGAATGTTGTTCTCTTGGGCCACTTATATACTTTCCTTGTGATGTCTTAGTCTTTTTTTTTTTATACACAGTATCTCTAAATTTTTAATCATGTTATAGCATTAGTAAGTAAACAATGTCATCTTGACTTGAGCATTAACTGAGGTGTTTCACAAACATGACTATACTTACCTAACTTGTGTATCTTCTGAGGAACCTTGCAGGAGAGACTTATAAATTTGAAAGTATTGGACAGTTTAAGTATTTCTGGAAAAGTAACTGTAGGAGCCTCTCAGAAGGACTTTCCAGCAATTTGTAGAGGTTAATTACAGTGTACTGACCTTTCAGTTTTGATCTGGGAGTAAACCAGAGTTTCAGTGTCAGGGCCCTGCAGGCACTCCCAGCTTTTCTGTCCCTGCCCAGCTCCCCAGGGCCTCCTTCACCCTGCCAAGGCCCAGGCCCCATTTCAGCTCAGCCTTGGGCTGTCCATCCTGCCCTAAGCTATGTTGTAGGTATGTCCTTCTGCAGTCTCAGCTTCTGGATAGACCTTAGACATATGTTGCAGTCTTCCTTCTAGTTCTGCCTCCTTTTGCTCCTAAATGGACTCCAGAAGAAGACAGAACCTGTTACATTCCTTTGTCTCATCAGAGGCTCTTGATGGACCCTGTTACCAGCTTTACCTGCCATGTTCAGACCCTGTGGGACTGCACTGCCTCCGTGGTGGCCACCYTTGGCTTCTGACATGTTSTSCCTCCCTACTCTTGCTGCTCCCTGMCACTCACATGCAGGTGGCCTATTCATACTGTACAATCAGATTCTGTACCCCTGACTGAATTATACTGTTAGTATAGAAATAGAATAAAAGTAGTTTTCACATAGGTCAGTCCATTTATCTGATTGTCCACTGTGCTAACACTGGCAGGCCAAAGGCATAGCTTGCTCTCTTGTAAATAAACTACAGATTTTTTTTTTTTTTTTTTTTTTGAGTAGTTTATTAGCCTAGAAGCATTTCTGCTTCAAGAATCCCTGGAAGCTACTCCTATCTAGTTCGAGATATTAGCCATATCAGATTATGGCTGTCTGGCTCATTATTAGCCTAAAACTAACTTCTGAGGTCACACTGGAATCAAAAGTATCATGCAGGGAGGCTTTGTGCTCTCATATTTTCTCTTTATGATACCAGGGTAAGTGGTAAGGCACTTTTCTATCTGGTCTATGTTAAAAAATGGAATTTGCATCAGGAATGTATTGAAGAAATAATAGACCATGTAAGACCTATGAATTCTGTGAGTATTCATCCTTTTCTATCATAATTTTGATTAGATTTTCCACCCTGTTAACTGGCAACATGCAGAGGTTCTGTGTACCTTTTTCTGCTTTCCCTTAGTCCATCAAAATRTGTTATTGAGGTTCTTCCTATTACACATTTTTCAGTACAGTGTCTATCTTACTAAGGGAATGTGTCATTGAAAAAATGGAGATATCTTTGCTGATTCTTCAAAAAAGAGAGAAAGGTAATGGTTTCAGGAGGTGAAARGCTGATTTTTATGGAGGTGAAGATTTCTTTTTTATTAGAACTTTGATATAAGTTTGACAGGATGATAACAGAGGTGGAGTCTCATAAATGTAATATATATTTTTGTTCCTCGTTTAGCTGGTTAGAGTCATCATTGTTTGTGGAAAAGAGAATAACACTTTCCTGCCATTTACAGAGGAACTATCTGCCTCTACAAAGAAAACTTTGCCACTTTGTGCCCCACAAGGGTTATGTCAGACTTGAAATCACTTGAAATAGAGCAGACAGTTTGGTAGGTTACTCATGTATTGTCTGACAAATCACAGTTGTCATAGTTAAGAGTTTTCTTTGGCACTAACTAGCCTTCTGGACTAAGTCTTCTAAAGAACAGAGAATAAATGGTAGCACCACTTCATAGGACACTATAACTCTATTACCTCTTTTCTTACCTAGGGTTAGTGCTAGATTCCCAAATTATGGACACTTGACGGATTGTGCTCTGATGCCCTTATTCTTCCTATATATTCTTGGTGAAGAGCTGTGTCAGCAGGCTGGAGTCCCTGATCTCTTTGTCTTCTGTGTTCAGTTCCTTCTTAYCTTGTGAAAGGTAGGAATTCCTTGTACATGAAACAGAGGTTTTAAGAAAATGTCTTATATTAATCATATTTAATACATCGTCTCTTCTAAAAACAAGTTGATCATCTTGTTCACTCTTCACTAAATTTCTTCTCACATATTTTTCCTCTGGGAAAGGGCATTAGGCTAGATCTTTCTGAGCTGCCCAGAGTTTTTGTGAACTAAGAGTGGGGGAAGTCACATACTCCAGTACTTTAAACCAGAATCAGTTATTGCAAGATTACTAAACTGAAGAAGACTTTTACAGATTTACCTGGGTTAAAATNAAAAAAAAAAAAGAAAGAAAAAAGAAAAAGCTATGCCTTTAGTAAAAATCTCTGAAATAATATATTAGCTTGAAATTGCATTTCTTTGATGCTTTCTTTGATGCCTTACAATGGAGTTGCTGAATTAACCCCTAGCTCTGAAAATATTAATTATTCTATTCATTCAATGAAATATCTGACAGATATAAGCTTGTGCAGCATAAGATGAAGAAAACTCACCAATTTAAGAAAATTATGACAGTTCTTCAATTCCATTGATTCCTGGCAATAATGCACCACTGTTACAAACCTTGAATCAGAGCGGAAAGCAGAACATTACCTGCTAAATCGGTATTATTTTAAAAGTATTTCATCTGCACATTGAGAAGAAAGCACTTGACATTGCTCCTTATAACAAAAATTGTTAATTGAATCCCTCAGGTTTAAGCTTCGAAGTTTCTCATTTTTCTGGCCCAGATTCAGTCTAACTTCTGTTACTTTTTAATTATATACATCAAAGTTTTCAGTCCCTGGATCTGGAAAACAGGAATTAGAAGCTGSTGGAAATTTTCCTATGCCAAATAATTTATGGGATAGGAAATRGTTATCTTCTGCTTTTATCATACTTGAAACATGTTCATCAGTTTGGTTTCATGGATATGAGGAAAAAAATGTAGCACTCCAGACTTAKTGTATTCCAAGTTCTTTAAGGATATGTAGCAATCGGTCTCCAAAGCTCTGATGCCCTGGACTTAGACTTAAATACATATGTTCTGCTGCAGTGTGGGCTTTAACCTGTCATAAGGCTTTAACTGTTTCAGTCATTTGCTTTACAGTATCTCCCATCTTTGCTTAGGTCGTAGCCTCGGCAGCTGGGTAACAGTTTCAGTTCTTGTCACCCTTTTAAGACAGTCCCTTGTCCTCCCTCTGACTAGTCTGCTAATCCATCAGTTCTGTTAAAATTATGTATTCTAAATTCTTCTTTATTATTTTTTTTTTGGTAGGTCTACTTCAAATTTCTAAGACCGAGCAGTGTCAGCAATTGATCTGAGATCACTTCTCAGTTTCTTATTTCTTCAGTCATATTTTGTATCCAGGATAAGAGTGCACATAAAAATTGAAATAAAATTAATCTAGACTGGAATAGAGAAGTCCTTGGACAGATGTTATTTTCAGGTAGTTTAAGGAACAGGCAGTTCTCCATTTAATATCTGCAAACTCAGATTTTGCAAGAGTGTATAACKTAGCCAAGTTCTTTTGGATTTTCACAGAAATGATGAACATCTACCACAAGGATAACTCTATTAATAAGTCAAGGTCTTGATCCAAAGCAGAGAAATTAGATTTTTCAGGGAAACATATGCAAATAATTAATTACTTTAAAATAAAGAATAAGCAGTATAGTGTCCTGACTTCTTATTCTTGGAAGAAACTAATTCACTGAAGATGACACTATGACATGATAAATTCACCAAGGTAGCTAACAAATATTGTGARTGAAGGAGAAGTCTAAAGCAGACATTCCTTTTGGAAAATTTCAACTAAATTTATTATATTTTGTCAGAATGGGAAGAACTATCTCTTTACTATATATAGTCTCATTTGACAGAATATTACAAATGTATATATTGAGTAATAGGTCAGGCTAGCAAATGCTGCATTTTTAATTATTATCACACTTTACTATAAATGAGTTTAAATATTTCATATCTTTAAAAGAGAGATGACACAGGTTTCTGTGGCAATCTGAATAGAATAAAAATAAGAATGTGTGAATTGAGAGTAAATTAAAAAATAGCACCAGCAAAACTTAAAAACAAAGATTGAAGTAAAACTTTGAATAGGAAAGCTTCTTGTACCATAATCAAATTCATTTTGAAATGTCACAGGAAAATATGTGCTTGTATAATGATCTCAGATGGCTTCTATTTTACATTCACAGCACAGACCTGTTCAGCCATTTTGAATAGTGATTTTAGAAGTATTTAAGCAAATCTAATACTTAGAATAAGAAGGTTAAAAAAGCCTGACTTTCAGTACTTTCTTTATGCAAATTAATTTATTTGAATAATAATAGCAGAGTTAGTTTTATTTAAAGTGTTCTATGACCTACTCAAGCACATAATTAACTTAAGTAAAAGGCACCTGAAAGTAGACACCTAGAGACTAGAGAGATGTAAGCAGAGGAGTCTATCTGGGACTTTTTTTTTTTTTTTTTTTTTTTTTTTTTTTTGAGCAAAAGATACTCTGTGACAGTCTGTTTTTATGCTCCTGTGTGTTTCGAATAATATAATTTAAGGTATTTCAGATCTGTAGGTTGCCTATGTTTTGTGTTTTATAGTAACTCTTTGCAACTGTAGTATGCTATTTGTAGAACAGCAGCTTTGTGTTTCAAGCTACAAAGTTTGGAGAGGGAAAAAATTATTTTTCTTTAAAAAGTGACAGGAGCAGCTTGATAGCGATGATAGCAAGAAAAAAGAGTTTGGGAATAAACTTAGATACTTCACGAGTTTAATTAATAAACCTTTTCTAGTTTAATAGCTAAATGAGCAAGATCATTATGGTATAACTATGAAATTGCACACTAAACCAAGTAACCAGGACAAGAAAATAGAGAATTTTCTGAAATAGCAGAAACATGATGGTATAGCAATCATGATGGGAATGACATAATGAAGACTGTGAGCTGTTGAAAGAAATAATGAAGAAAGCAAAGACAAATGGATTAGCCATGTGATAATATCATTTTTTATATGAGAAAAAGGACTACAGTAAAATTAATTTGGGTCAAAAACACTTTTGGAAAATAAAATCATATCTATTGGAACAGTGCTGGAAATTTGACCATAAAGTCAATAGARTAGTTTAGATATGGACAGAGATTTATATCTGTAATAAAAATTGGAGACATGAATACTGTTGGAACTGTTCTGTAATGAGAGACTTGACTTTCTTACCTATCAGTTACAAAATCAAACAGTAGTAACAGTAGTTCCAGATATTATTGGGTGGAGTAGCTGCCATTGTCATTGTATTAACAAAAAAGAGATTTTTTAACTTGATTTTAGGAAGTAGTAACAAATTTATATATGAGCTAGCTGTAGACTTTATGGAAGAGCTARTCATAGAAAATATTTTCAGACTGACTAGTCACTGTCTGATTGGGTTTGAGTTAGATCTCTAAGGCTTACAGTTCAAAAAACAGAAGCATTGGCAAAAAAGAGAATTAATTAATCAATTGAACAGACTGAAGAAGTGAGAATTCAGATGTTGAGACTTTCTGGTCTTTTTCCTTTTTTATCAGAAGATGCTATATCTCTGTTTTATGTACCTGAGGCAAGCACAACAAGCATGTTTGGAGAATTGTGTCTCTAGATGAATGAATTAAAAAGGATATTAAGAGCAAGTAAGGATTCTGCAAATATGCTAAAAAGAAGTAACCCAAATGACACTAGATGCATGTATATTGTAATGGGACACCACTTCCTTATTTTAGAGCTATATCTATATTATTTTTCACTATCCAGTTGTCATGCGCTGCAGCCACATTTGCTCTTTCCACTTTTCCTTTTTAGTTTGGATAGCCGAGGAATATTTTGTTATTGTGTATATGGAAAGAATGTTAATAATGAGGTATAAAACTCTGATAAGTCTCGCTGCTACTGTTTAAAAAAATCATATATACATGTTATCCTAACTGGGCTTTTTGCAGAAGAGCCTGAACAATTAAGGAATGATGATACTATCTTTTGAGAAGAGCCTGAAAGAGTGTTGAAAACTTGGTTAGGAAWGAGGGATGACTGCTGTCTGTGCAGTACAGTGAACATGAAGGGGGCTGAGGAGAAAATACGCACTAGGAGAGAGAAAATTTCTTTACAAGATCTGAAGATAAGGAAAAGTGGAGGTGGCTAAGTTAATAACAAGCATATTTCTTTTAATTAAGCATATGAGCTTAAGGCTATTATGAGCCAGCCTAATTCTGTTCCAGTTTTCAAGGTAGGTAGAAAGTAGCTTTCATTTGAGGCATATCCTCATGAGCATAAATAGATAGAAATTATGTTTAAAAGAGTTAAATCTGCCTCTTTTGCTGATTTTGATTCTTTTCTGATTATAATACTGAGACAAAAACCTTTCCACTGCTGACTGTTTTCAGAGATCACTCTGCATATTACCTTTGTCTAGTTCCTCTTTAAGTACTCCTTAAAATGTTAACAATTTTGTGGTTCAAAATACTAGTTTCATTTTCCTTAATGTTTCAGACATTCYTCTGTCCTGCTACTATCATTAATATTCACATCTTTATGAATAGAAGTAAGAATAGAACTGTCACATAAATTTAAAACAGATATATACTGCAGSTGAAAAGGTCTTTTAGATAATTTACATTTAGACCTCCATGGTGAAATGTTAGCTTCAGTGAAATCAAAGGCCAAAAATAAAGAAAACTGTTACATTTTTCCATATTATCTGTCCATTTTAAATATTAAACTTCTCAAGGCAATGGGCTTCTATTTTATATTAAAGGTGGACAAAGTAGTGAGCAATAGTGARTGGATAAAGTAAATATAATAATATGCTCAGGGAGTTAGTTGATAAAATGGTCACACTCCAGAGCGCTTAAGCTAGAATTCACAAAGCTAAACAGTTCAGTGATTTTATTTAATCCTCATGACTCTAATGCAGAGGTTAAAGAGACTGTTATTTTCAGACACATCCACGCTAGCAGAAAAGTAAGCTAGAGAACCTATAATGAGAAAAGGAATATAATGCTGCTTTTTCCTAAAACCAGTAATTTTTAATTTCTTCACAGCTACTATGGTGAGAAATATAGCAGTCTGACTCTTCAAYCCTTTCATGTATATTAAAGGTCTTATTCAGGAAATCTCTAGCAATATTAATAAAATTATTCTGACAGTAAGAAAAAATAAAGAACCAGAACACTACTACAGCAAATAACAGGAAATTGGTTTCAAGAGAAGAAACAAGGGGAAAATAAAAYGYTTCAAAGATCTAACAGGAGATAGTCACTGGGAGTCGTTGTCATGGTCAAGTTTTTAAAGGCGCGTACCTACATACCCGAGAACATAGGGCTGTGAGCAGCAGGGGAGCGCACATTCGGAGCTGYCGTTGCCACCAGCGTGGCTCCTGCACTCCGTGGACATCCCCTGGCATGAGTCTTGCGGGAAGACGGCAACAGAAACAAGGGCGGCGTTATTTGGTGCAGCCCCTGGCCTGGGCGGGCAACCTCGCCGTATGGTTTGGTAGGGTCTCATATATTTATGGACTGTGCCATGCCTGTCACCAGCAGGTAAGTTGTAACTGGTATGTCGATGTGTTTGCTCTGTATGTAGCAAGCACAATACGCAGTCACGTCTGGCTGGCTTATCTTACATACCCACTACCTTCCTTCTGAACTGAATCTTATGGTTGTATCTGCATTAAAATTTTTCTGACCTGTGATTTATAGCAACTGCAAGTTACATCTCTGATGGCACTGGAAAAAAGTGCTATGGGGACATACTCTATAGGCTGTAGAATGGAAAAACGCGAAGAGCTATTTGAAACTTTTTCACGTTATACTTAGTAGAAAGGTACCTGTGGGGCATTGCAAGACTCAGAGGCACTATAATTTTTGCATGAGCAATGAGCATTCAGATAATTTACACCACATTAAAATTACTGAATATAATTCTTAAAACAGCTATACTCTCAGATAAATTTTATCCTCAAACAACCTGAACAATATCATAACTGTAGTTCAAGCGTGGTGGAATTGAGGAAGCAAACTATATGGAAACAGTAACACACAGAACAGAAGCAGAGGAGCGATAGTGAAATTAAGGTTTTGAGATATTCTTTCCCTCATGGTACCGTCAAATGGCTCTAACTAGCAGTGATACAGAGTCAAATGTCATTTTACAGGCAGCCTGTGGATAATATGCCTAAAAATATTGTAAGTGTACTCAAAGCCTAACAATGGAAAATGTTATAAGGTACATATAATTTAAATGAGTTAAAATTTTTCAAARCCTTATCATCTAGATGAATAGCTTTCTTTTTGCAGCAAGATTTGTTTCTCCCTTCAGATCATGATACAAAATATGTGATCCGCAAATTATGTCTGCATTGTGTAGCTGTAGTCAGATAACTTGATTTGCTTCAGAAATTCTCCCCATGGTGAAGACTGAAATAAACCCAAGTTTCTAGAGCTATTTTGGCTAATATCTAATTGTAAATAACTGTAAATGATGAGAAAGACGTAACCGAGCATGCAGTTTGATTTATAATTTTGTACACAAATCTGAGGAGGAAAGCAGTTTTTGAAAAGCTTATCCAACCTTCTATCAGGCCATTTTCAATGGCAGGGGGTGAGGAAAAGCAGGGAGATCATAGTAGAAATTCCCAAACCGTTTAACTTTAGGGTTTTTTTCTAGAGTAGAGGTGAACTTGGCAGGGGAGGAACTCTGCCCMCCTGCTCAGGAAGTTCTGAGAGCACAGATGGCTGGAGGCTAGAGAAATTTCTTGTGAAATGACATCCTTGCATTGAGTTGTTCCCTACATGTCCACAAGTTCCCGCAGTCAGAACAAAAGATGCTGATCCAGATGGATCTGAGTCAATATGGCCATTCTTATGTTCTTAACTCTGTAAGGGTGGACTCTGGTATGTGCACAGCGCTTTTCTGGAACAGATTTGGGTCTGGGTATAGCTAAATGTTCTTTTATGTAGAATACAGGGAAGAAGAGACATCATAAAACGTGCATCTATTAACTCTTGTTATGTATGCGGATTAGTTCKGATACATACACGGCTAAAATAACAAAGGCTTTAAATATTGAAATCAGATTAGGATAGCTTTTAAGTACCCAAATTCAACATTGCATCCCCAAATATCTGATAGGTGCCACAAAGGCAAGTGTGGGACTCCACGTGGTGCAGSCCATAGAAGAGGGACTTGCTTTGAGGGACTCCCCAGCAGTTAACAAACTCCAGGTGCACCACGGCCAGAGCCATCACACACTGTGGAGTGCTKCAGCCTCGGGGCACATCCTCTARTGACCCCATGATCAGAGTCATCCTCTAATGACCCCATGATCAAGTCCAGGCGAAGGAGAACCAAGACCACAGACCCACAYCATAGACATCTGGGTGTTGTGGAGCCATTCCCTGCCGAACCACCTGCTAGTGGGCACACTGTTACCCACAGAGCTGGGTTCATGGGCTGAACACGAGGTCCTCTGCTGATGTGTGCACTGCTATTGACTGGAGCCCCACAGCTTTTCTATAGCTATGGGATGACTTTGTGGGTATAAAAGAGAGTAAGCCACATAGGTTGAGGTGCACTCGGGCGCATCCTTAGCTGGCCTGTGGACCCGAGGACCCACCTGTCAGCAGGGATGCCCCTGATGTCACTGGTGTGGTGGCAAGGAGAAATTGGGAAAAACTATACCAGAAAGGTAGCCGATAAACAATCATGGTGGTTGCTGTGCTGTGCAGTCATGATAGAACTGTAAAGCTCTGATGTGTATATGTATTCTCAGTTCTGTTATATTTCTAGCCGCACTATACTTTTAGCTTTGTTGTATTCTCTTTTCTTGAAYACAAATTCTCATACTTGACAAATGATGATCTCTTGAGTTCAGCACAGCTAATCCCAGACATCTAAAGAGTCTCAGAAGCCCCACTGCTGGCACGTCACAGTATCTCACATCAGTTTCTACCTAACTCTGTAGRTACCTGACTTAGATTGCTCAAAGAGTTAAAGTAGTCTGTAAGTTTGGCTTCTTTGTACATCCAAAACTGTCTTAGATTGAATRGTCTGACTCATGCATAAACTCAAAGGCAATCTATAGAGAGTGTCTATAAAGAGTATACTGATCATTACATTATACTTAAGTATCTAKGGGGGACCTATATTCCCTTAAAAAAGTCCAAATAAGGTGTGCTAACTTMTTTTCTTTAAAAATACTATTGGTACAGATAGAGGAAGAGGTACTGATGTTCACCTCTTTATATAACACTACAATAATTAAGCTACTTATCTGGAAAATTAGAAAGGCAAGTTTACTGCTTTACTCTGCTTGAGAACCAGAAAACTCACATGCATAGACCCCCAAAGTGTAYTTTGATCATGCTTTTAGATTCTGAGCGCTTAAAGATAGTGGCATCCTTTTGTAACAAACCAGTATTTAAGTTCTTGACTAAGGTAGGATTTCAGGAGTGTCCTTGTGCTTTGCACACCTATTTGTCAAAACTGCAATCAGAATACTGTGTTTTTTCTTTTCTTTTTTTTTTTCCTAACTATCATTTTGAGCTCCATCCCCTGCACTCTTGTGTTCACTCACCTTTGCACCTTCTCTTAAAATAGTAGGTTATGGTTTCCACAGGTGCATAAAAAGTAAATATTGCAACAGCTATTGTTGCAATATATCTGTTTTTCACTCCAATGTTTACAAAATAAGGAAGGTGTAAGCATTATTTTAGCCAACCCTCTTTTTTTTTTTTTTTTTTTAAGTCAACTGTGATATTTTCACTTCTTTTGTAGTTATTTATCAAAAAGATCAGCATAAACTCACACAAATTGAATAGGGTCTTAGTCAAGGAAAGCTTACAAGGTTTGAGGGAAAGCAAAGAGAATGCCTTTTGACATTTACATTTATTTTTCGGTTATAATTCCCAACCTCTAGTCACATATTTTTGTAACAAAAAAATGTAACTGTACGTTAAATTACATACCCATACAACTTCTTTAAAGCAGTAATAACTAACCAAAATAAAGCCTCACAGAAGAAGTGGGGTAAGAATCTCACCTTGATTGTAAACAACTACAGTCATAGCTATATTGTAATCTTACCTAGCTGTATTAGAGCTTCCCAGAATACTTGTGTTGTGGGGAATATAGGCCAAATTATTATGAAATGCATTTGAATTCACATTTTGATTGTGAACAGAAATATCTTGTACTCTCTGAAGCTGTATAATAAATTAACTCCTTCTCAAACACAGAGTACAGGAGCCGCTGACAGAACTGGAGGAGGATCTGGTTAAAACCAAGGGATTRAAGTCAAGCTCTTTGCTATAGAGCAAATGTAGAAAGCATTTTTAAGCATCTGACTTCCACTACCAGCTTGGCTTTTTTACACATGCCATRGATTTTTCTTGTAGAGTGAGCAATAAGCCACAAGGTTACTATTCAAAGCAGTACTTGATAGRATAAATTTCAACAGTTCCAGAGGAATCTGAAGGGACCCTGTATAAATAGGTACACACACAAATATATGTAAAGAAATTTATTTTCGTTTTATTTTTCCTCAATGTCACACTGTTTCTTGGGAGAAAGTCCTGACTATTTCCTTATATAGTCCTTAGTCATGAAAAGAGCTGGGAGAAACAATTTTCAAAAGATCCTTTTTAGAACTACCAGGGGGGAAACTGCCGGAATAAAGGACTGTTCGCAGAATRTATTTTAAGTTCCCATTCTGTGGAATAGGCTATATCCATATATATTTCCTCCTCTTCCTATCTTTGTGAGTTTCTTTTAAKAGATAAAATTACTCTACAATAAAATGTTGGGTTTTATCCTTATGTATGAAAAATATGTTCATACAATGGAAATGCAGGCATTACCTCATTTACCAACAWTTTTTTCTCCAAAAATATTTGTATTTATCCAAGAAGAATTAAAAACAATACTGAATTATATATATAAAAAAAGATTCAAAACGGAAATTTAGATTTCTTATCAGTAATATTTTTATGAAAACTTGCATCATGATGAGGAGATTGTAGACTGTTAAAACTTTTTTTTTCCAATTCATTAGAGCTCCAAGAAAGAGACAGTATAAATAGATACTGAGATTAATTTTTAAATTTGTATGTGTGGATCTGATACTATTGACATTTAAAAGCTAAAAAAAAGTCTAAATTAAAAAAAAAACAGAAAGAAATGATGCCTTGACCTTTTTAATGTATATTTTTCTTTTTTGATTGACAATACAAATTAGTTTCTCTTTGACGTAGGGGTGCTTAGCAGATAGGCTTAGTGCATTTTGAATGAAATATTAGAATAGTAGCTACAGCTAACTTTTCTACACAAAATTATTATTATTGATAGTAATAATTTGAAAGCTGGATAATTTTAGACTTTCCAGGCAAGAATGTTTCCATTAGCTTGATGCCTGAGTGCATTTACGAATGCATTAATCTTCTTAGACTTAGTCACAATTTTTGAATTAAGAAAGCTAAACAATCCATGACAAACACATTCATTTTGTTTCTATTTCAAGTTAAAAATAATTAAATAGTTTAGTACTGCAAAAATTCAGACTGCTATCAAAGTCGCCAACAGCTGAAACATAAAGAAAAACAGAGTTTAGCATTTGATTTAGTATTATGGATATTTAAATTGATAATCTTATATATGAGTCTACAAAATTTTCACCTGTTTTTATGATGCAAAATAAAACTTCAGTCTAGCACACCTTTTCACACTTGAATAACAGTGATCAGGCAACTAGTTCCCTTAAGCTGGAATCTAATTTCAACCCTATTTTATAATGAAAAAAGAGGCTTAAAAAAWTAAATACTTTCAAGTTTGAAAGGATACACTTTGAAATAATGGGCATCTTTAGAGACTACCTCGCTTTGAAGAAAAGCTCTATTATTTGAAACAGTAGATTTAAGTCAACCTACAGTTTGGAAACTTTTTTTTGAAAATATCAGAAATGAGGGAAATGCAGAAACATATTTTGTCTTTTTGTTTGCTGTTTATAGAGCTTTCAAATATAGTTGTTCTGCAGGATGACTAGAACCTGCCATTTCATGTTTCATTGTAGCTATAGAATATTAATGAGTAAGACAATATACTCTCTTTTTATATATGCTTTTTAATCTGAAGCTATGTACACTGGAAAATGCAGGGAACACTTTCAAATAAACACTGTTAAAATGGGACATTAAAAAGCCCGTGGAAAAATGATAAACTAGCTGAAGCAAAGTTTTTCTGTTACCTTAAAAACAAGAAAAGGAGACTGAGAGAGAGAGAGAGAGAGATTGAAAACATGCATTTATATCTTTAAACAATTATTTGCATTCAAAGGCTGTTGAAGACAACTTCAGGAGAAGACCTTTTTTCTAAAACCTTTAGGAAAAGTGATATTTAAATGGATGAAGGTTTATCATTTCTACAGGAACCTGGCAAGCTGGAATATGAGAATGTTATAGAAGAGTTTAGAAAGTATTAACTATAAAAAATGAATTTTGTAGGCAAAAGTTATGTATGAATTAAGAAATCAAATAGCTGAAGGAAATATCTCTAAATTTCCACCTGGCTCTTTTTTCATGTTTATCTTTAGGCAAACATTTGTGATACTCCTTTACAAATTGTTTTGTACTAAGAAACTCGGAATTGGATGAGAAGCTGCTAATTTCAGTTCTGATAAAACTTTTGGTGGTAGAAGGATGCTAACATCCACAAAGAAATAATATCTCCAGGAAATACGGCCCATGCGAAAAGGCTTTTGTGGGGGATGGGCCGTTGTGGTTTTTATCTGATCATTTTTATGTATGAGAAAAGACAGAGTTGTAGGGTTACACGTTTTATCCCTGAYGTTGAAAGGTGGGTGCCAACGAGAGCATCTTCCCTGCGTGACCTGTGGTATGTCGCTTCCTTGGCCCTGCTGCTTATTTTGACAAACAGCTACTCAGAATGTCTTTTCTCTCCTCGTTAGATTTGAGCTGAGAAAATGTGAATCAGMTTGACTCTTTGCCGTCTACTCAAACTGACCTCCCTAAACAGGGTTCGTTAAAGTATAAATAACGTTTTCCATTTGAGTTTACTTTATCTCTGTGCACATCCTTATTAAGGCTGTTCTAGGCTAGCTGGCAGATTCTGACCCGTGGCATATACAATAAAGTCCTATTGTAAAAAAAAAAAAAAAGTATTGATATATCAAGAAAACAACAAATACATAAAATATGACTACTACATCAAAATGAGTTTACCTCTTTGTGCAGATCTGTAAACTGCTAAGCATTTCCCACCTGAGTGGGCTAGATTCATGGACTTTCTTGCTGCCTTGAAAGTTGTCATCAACCAGCTGAAATCCAAAATAGCTCATTTTAGTTTAAAGCTACTAGGACTACACTTTTRAAAAGCTTGGAAATGACTATGCTCAAGCAAAAGGTGATGCAGGTCAGAGCTGTTGGAAGGTTTGACCAGTGGGTTAAAATCAGAGAGAAGACAAATGTGTACAAAAGAAACAAACAGATAAGCTGAAGATCATTTTCTATTTTAAAATAGGACAGAGACAAGACAAACTTTTCAGAGTTAGCCAGTGGGTTTATTTTGTGTCCTACTTATCCGCTCGTATAGAATATAGCCTTTCCTTGTCTTYTGAATATTGTTTATATGAAAAATGGTCCAATGTTTGGGCCTGGTTTACTCTATTTCACTCCATTCTTGGCAGTGGGATGCCTTGCATGAACAGAGAAGCACACAACACTGCCCTTCCCCGGTAATTCGTGCTGCAGGAGCCTCTGGGCTTATTCTGGGCCAGTTATACCTGCTGCCTAGGTGCTGGTAGCCGTGGCACCTGCAGACCCGGCTGACTGCTCACACAGCGGTCTCAGAGCTTAAACAAGCCCAATCACTGGCTCAGCTGGTTCAAAATTCRTACTGCCCTGGGTTTTGCAGAAGGATCCTGCTGTTACTCATTAGGGACCGAAGAGGAAGGCTGCAGAGCCCAGAGGGCTGGCCTTCAGAGGAACAGGAGGGATATAGTCTTCTTGGGGAAAATCATAGCAAAATTCCAGCACTTCCTTGCATGCCTCTACTCTACACCTAAATATGGTTTTATGTTGTGTCTGATTATTTTGTGAAAACTGTCTGCAAACAATGTGTGATGGACTTAAAAGATATGACTTCTTTCTTTCTGCTGTGGGCTTAATTTCATTTGAGAAAGTAAAGAACTAAAGTTAAAAGTCCAATTAAAATTCTTATCTATTATTAATCACCAGATTTGCACAGGCAAACATAATCAGCCARATGCTCCCTGTCATATCCACATTTTTGTTTCGTGTGTATGTAATTTGAAAAATTTACCTTTGGGAGAAAGATGACTCCATCCTCATCCTCATTCTCAGCTGAAATGTGAAAATGATTTACTTTTTAAATATGCTGGAAAAGTATTTTCATAGTTTTTTTAAAGGATGACTATGAATAAGYACATATGCATAATCTGAGCCCAGAATTCTTCTTCACTAGTAAATATAAAGGTAATCAAAATCCAAAAGAACAAAGTTATTGTACAAAAATTAGAAGACTTATCTGTGACAAGTTACCCTTGTACCACCACAGGTGGTACATCATGCAATGAAAGCTGTTATATCCCTAGCGCAGCAGATGCACTCCTTATTATTATGAAGAGGCGTTAGTGTTTGCTTAAATTCATCTTTCTTCCTGAGGAAGGTGCTTGGCCTGATTATTCAGTCATGGCTCTTTCAAAAAGGAGGACCTGTCACTTTTTGAACTGAGTTTTCTCTTATCTTCACGAACCGGTATTCTTGATAAGATTAAAACTGTGCTAACTGAGACTTTCTTTTCTTTCTCAGGTCTGAAAGGGTCCACTTCCCCTAAGAGCTGTACATAGACTTGATTACAAAATGATAAATATTTAGCCTGATAATGACCAGAAAGAAATTAACATTTTTTTGATGAGTTTTATTCCTCCTAAATATACTTTTTGAAAAAGTAGTTTTTGAGCATTACTGGCTTGTCAAAAATGTCAAATTTTACAGAAGGTCATACTTTATCTCCTGAAAGTCTATTCAAACTCGATATTTTTAAGCTCTTGTTCCATAGAAATTATATGCAATTGACATTGYGGAATGTCCTTAATTATAATTCTTCCTTCTCAGACTTGGTTAATGTTAACTATGCTGCACTAACTGGAATRTAGAATAGTAACAAAGCCTTCCAGCAGGATAGTTAAAAATCAAGATAGGAAAGCACTAGCATACTTTGTGCACCGTAAATATAGTGTTGCTCCCAAAGTTATATTTCTTAATTTTTTACCTACTTTTAATTTCCCCATTTGTTACAATCTATCAAAATTAAATACCCATCCTTGAGATGTTATGTGTCTTCATTAAAAAATGTTGCTTCCTTAATCAGATGTTTACATCAGAGTTTTAGTTTCTCCTTAGAGAATGAGATCAAGGTTATGGATAATTAAGGTTAAAAATCAGAAGACAACAAAAGATCACAATCCTTTTTTTGCATTTTTAAAAAATTCTATGAATCATAGTTTTCAATGCTTTGTTGATTCATTTTACTTTCGGAAATGTATGTAACTTAGAGTGTGTATTATTTATTACTTCACATGATTACTTATATTTTCTATTGGGATTAACAGTAGTCTGCATTGCACAGAATCACGCTTGCCTCTRTAAACACTCCCTAGAAGTTCAGTGATATTTCTTCATTCAAAATACAAAAATAAAAGCTATGTATGTAAGCATCTTTTCTCCAGATCAAGGTTACTGGTGCAGACAAAATTCGATCATTAAAATTTTTCACKTTTCTCATTCCTGTAATATTACCCTTTCTTTTGACATAGTCTTCTCAAGGTCTTGAGAAAGAATATACATATATCTTAAGAAGGGAAAACTCAGACCAAAAACACACACAATAAAGCACTGGGGAGGAAAATGCTTAATATGCGGGGAAAAACATCTCTTTGGGAGGAAAAAAAAGAGCAGTTTTCTGAGGAATTATGATTTTACAATTATATCCTCTCCTAGTCTGAAAAATTCCTCCAAAAGAGACAAATCTATAAAGGTAAAAGAATTGCCTAAGGTGGGTACAAACATCAGAGCATTCCCCCACCATTCCCGCTTTGGGAGGCACTATAATGGAACCACAATTCTATGCGTAATACCTTACATACCCTTTCATTGCCTGATTCCAAAACAAACATATACTTAAGCAAATGCATGCATCTATACAAAGATGTAAGCTTTTGTGATACACACTTGCAGTGCACATGCCTAGCAGAGAGTGAGCTCCATGGACTGGCAGTCAGATCCAGTACTGTTAAAYGCAGCGATCCTTAAATAATGCCTGACCTTGCCTGCATACCTGCACAGAATAATAACCAGATAATAGCTTTCCCAAGAAAATATGAATAGCTTCCTGTGTTTTAACTCATTAAAACAAAGAAGACCAGCGTCTGCTACTGTTAATATATGGTAAAAGGAAAGCTAACTTTTATCACTGCTTTCCACCAATGGCTTCTCTGAAAAGCAATCATCTCCTGTTTCAYCTGTGTCACAAAGTTTTAGACATAGATGGATCATCTAGAAGCTTATATCTGATTGTCTAGTAAACCAATAATGCTAAATCCCTCAATAGTACCATAGGAAACTAGATTTATACCAATGGAATGAAAATATTTTCCATGAAACATAGCATCATATTAGTTCAATGAACTTGAAAAGTGACACAGTTCAGATTTCTTTAATTATATGGCAAATAATTTCTAAAGCTTTACCTGGGAGTCAGTTTGCACCTTTGATAAAAACAACAATAATAAAAAAAAATCCAAGTCTGAAAAGCTATTACATGAATAGAAATTAAATGTGATGGAAAAACACATAATGTCCTATGTGTAATAAAAATGCATTTATAGAAACACAATAATACAATGCTCTATTACTCCTTAGAAGAAGGRCTAGACATAAAAGAAAACATAGAGAACTGAGTTAATTACTTCAAATACAAGAAGAGTTTAGAAAGACATATTGCAAAAAAAAAAAAAAACGGTTTGTGCCATTTGAAAGATGATGGGAATAAGTCTTCTGAAACTTCTCGKTAGATAGTCATATGCAGTGTTTTAGACCTATTTATATGTTGCAGGATGCTGTCCTTGCTGTGTTGCTAGAAGGCTTCTGTGGTTATTTATAGGTGGTCTGAGACATTTTGGAAGAARCAAGTTATCAATAGAGACTGACACTTCCCCGAGCACAAAAAGCCTCCCTGAATATAGTCCTTATGCGGATTTTTGTCAAGGAAAATAGACGCTTTTGTAACTGGATAAAGGATAGCTCAGGCAAAGGGCTGTTAGGTCTAGCTAATGAATACCAAAAGTTATAAAGGATAGCTCAGGCAAAGGGCTGTTAGGTCTAGCTAATGAATACCAAAAGTTGACTGTAAAAAAAAAAAAAAAAAATCAATGAACAAGCTCATTTTCTAAGAAAGGAATTCCAGCCTGTGAAATTCTACTTCTCAGAAATATAGTAGAGATTTACAAAAAGTTTAGTCATATCCTGCATTTAATTGCAGCCCTACATGATATGCTGCATAGATCTGCRCAGCCCAAAAGAAAGCAGCTCACGCAGATGTAATATTCTTCAGAGCTTTTAAATTACTGAGTTTATTTAATTTAAATGATTTAATCTTGTTTTGGTCTGCATTTTCTCTGTATCCTCTGATTAAACCTATTTTACTGTGAATTAATAATAGCAAAACATTCACATGAATATAAACAAGAGTACTACTAATAATAATATAAGGAATAAATAGACACCACTGCTGTAAACAACTTACCAAGTCATTTCAAGCTAAGATGAACATTTCTAGAATCAGCAGTAAGTCTTCTTAGAGGACAGACTATACAGGCATTACCTTTATTAACCTATCACATTCAGCCTTCAACAACCAGCAAATCAGCTAAAGATATATATATAATAARTGGTAAGCTTCCTTAAAAAAAGTTAAGACACTTTGAGCCATCTATGTGTGGTTACTGTCAGAACATGTATATGGTATCTAATTATTTTTCCACCAAAATTTCAATTATATAACAAGTCATACAGCTTCAAGTTTCAAGTTGTCTTTTTCTTCTTCCCTTTTTTTTTTTTTTTTTTTTTTTTTTTTTCCACCTACACTATTTAAGTTGATAATGCATCCCATTGCATAGTAGCATAGTAGATGTTCATATGTTTACTTTTATATAGAACAATTTCCTTTCTACAATTTAATTCTTGAACCACCGAGAGCTTTTATTAAATTGCCTCTGTACATATTAATTCATCTTGGCAGACAATTATAATAATAATAATAATAATTATTATTATTATTATTATTATTATTCATCAGAAGACCCAAGCACAGCATGTGTGGAATCTATCCATGCCTGCTATGCTCTTATTACCTCTCTTACTGTTTATAATATATTAAATAATAATCATATTAAAGATCTTGTGAAGTAAATCACATATTCCTTATTTCAGGAGCACATTACCCTTTTTGTAGCTAATATAGACTCTTTTTAAACTTTGAATAATCCTAATATTTTTGCTAGCCTTGGGGACATATCATATAATATTATTAAAGTTAATTTTAGCTTTTAACTTCTCTTCTATGAGGTTAAATAAATTACAGGAGGAATATTTATTCTCTCTGTGCCTGTGCCTGGTCTTCAGATCACATAAATAAATAACCTTAGTAAAGAAGATTTCACTCCAAAAAAAGCAAATCAATAATAGCATAACTAACGTACAGTGGATCTGTTTGATAGTTTCTATGAGCCTTATGAGTCAATTACTTAATGGAATTTAGGAATTTGAATGGACTATCGTGGCATAACATTGACTCCACTGTGTACCTTTTCGTACCTTTTCCTCTGAGGAGACGTCATCTTGGGCCTTTCCCACAATTTCCCTTAAYGAAAAAAGCAAACCCAAGTTTGCTGTGACACTGTCAGCATACAAATTTCTTCTGAACTTATTTTTCCTAACACATTTTTCCAAAGGACCTACACTGTATGACTCATTTTAAAATTCCGGTTCATATAGGTAATGGGTCTGTCATTGTCCCATCAAAATAAATGTCTATGTTGGAAATACAGCACTTATCTACCAGATTTTTCATTCGTCTGTCTTGCTTCAGGACTGTGGTTGCACGTGGAGTAAAGTGGAATAATTTTTACAACATTGGTGTGATTAATTAATGGATTACTGACTATTACTTTGATAAGCAGTCTTTAGGTATTATAGTTTAATGAAACAAACTATTGACTGAAGGTAGGTAAATCATGGTTACTGTATGTTCTGTTTTCATTACTTTACACCTTGCTATATTCCTGAAACTGTTCATTTTTTTCCTTTAGCATTACTAATAAGATTTCTGGTCACTGCATTGTAGTGAGATACACAAAGAGGGCCTACTTCTTCTACAATGACCTTTTCTTTACTTCTTTTTTTCTGGGAAAATAAATCTTCACTGTAAAAAGAAAAAGAAGAAGATTCAATAAATAAAGCCACTTCTTTTTCTCTCCCCTTCTCCCCTCCTGTAAARCAGTAGGCATTGAAAGTTTGCCTACTAATGGGACTTCATGAAAGTATAAGTTTAACATAAGAGAATTTATTTTCTGAGAAATGATACAGGGGATTATGCAATAGAAATGAAGGTGTGTGTATATATATATATATGTATGTGTGTGTGTGTGTATATATATATATATATATATATGTATATTATTTTTCTCTCTTTTTTTTGCCTTAAATGAGAAGGTTTCTGGAAAGCGTTATGATGCTAAGAGGTTTGTTTCATTTTTATTTTCCAGTGAGCTGTGCAACACTCAAAGTGGTCACAGATTTCATATGTTTTGAAAATGGAAGAGAAAGAGGTCCATTAGAYGTTAGAAAGTATTTTCCTGTTCACTGAAGATTCAAGTAATGGCAATGCATTGTTAACCTGCTAACTTTACCCTCATTTAATGATGTCTGAAGAAATGATAAGATAATAGGYAGGATCAAGTAGTCCTGCAGAAAGTGAGGCAGCATTCTGCATCTTGAATATTTGCTTCTTTTTCACTTGACAGTGAAAGAAAGTTGAGAGCAGTTTGTTTTATTTAAGTCTGATAATAGAATGGTAGCAAGAGTAAATGGTAATTAAGAACTAATATTAAGAAATCTGCCAAAGAAATAGGCTACTGGTTGTATCAAAAGCTGCACACATTTAAGAAAATAACAATAACTCACACTAAATAGTTTAAACACCCATTGAACTTTAAACAAGGTCATTTTAAAGACTTTTTTTATTGATCTGAAAAAGGCAGATTGTTATGTCACAATAAAGAAGAAAGAATCCTCAGCATGATCTGAAAGCTGCTATAGTCAGAATTGTTTGGCATATTTCNAAAAAAAAAAAAAAAAAAAAAGGATATCCTTTTACATACAACACATGAAGGAGAAACGGAAAAAATGAACACTGGAGTAATTTCATACAGCTCATACAAAACACTTTTCTTCTTGTTTTGCTTTCTACAATAAGACTTTTGACAGATCTTTAAGATATTCACTATCCTTTAAAGTATTTAAATTCACGAAAGAGATAATAATTGGCAAAACCTTGTGGACAGAAGCCTAGACAAGACATTTTCTGCCTTGAATATAGCTATTCAATACTGAWTGGTGCATGAGAATGCTGCTGTCAGATTTGCCAGAAAAATGCGCCATTCTCCTTTGTAATCAATATCTCCAATGGCTGATGCCTAGTCAGGGACCAGAGGTGTGAGAACATTTAGCTGCTTGTCTTGCTATGCATTGTCATTTAACTTCATCCTGAAAGCTGCCTTCAGATGTCATCGAACAAAAGTAAGATGATACAGACCAGTTAGTCTCTTTTTCATGTTGATATTATTTTTAGCTTGATGTAAGCCAACTTTATATTGTCAGTATACAACTAAGGAAAGTAGTGACCTCCTTATATCAGTAGTCCTTTAAGAATCATCTTTTGTTTTCAACAATAAACATGCATAGTATATGTCTATATCATATATGTTTTTATATAACATTTGCATTTGTTCTCACCTGAACAGGATATAACACTAGTATTTTTCATGCACCTGCTAAACGTCATTAGGAAGCTTCAGCTAATGATATGTATAATATTTTAAGTGAATACTTTTCTTGAAAGTTGAATTAGTTACTACTGAACTACTGATAATACATTTCTTTTGCTCTTTGTAAAAGAGATTTTACCTGAACATCTGAAGTCCCAAAACCACAGTGTTATGAAATTCTATTAACATTTAAAATTTTATTTTCCCTCAGGATTATGAAACACATTACTGACATTTCAGGAACTGAGAGCATTTTAGTAATATTTTTAACGTGGGCAGAGTTACTTTCTGCAACATACGTACCACTTTTTTGCTTATTCTTGACCCATGATGATATTAGCTTTTTTTATCATGATGTTGCACTGGTGACAATGTTATCCACCTTTTCTCGTTTTACAGCCCTATGAAACGCTTCTCCATTTCATCTGTAAAACATTTATTTCCTTCTTCTAGATAAGTAAATACTTTTTTATCTTCGTTAAAATTCAGTTTGCTTAGATCAACTCCATTTCTTCCAAATGACTGCTGAGTCCTTGCTTTAYTATCTTAGTGTTATCTGCTAATTATTAATAGTGAATTTATATTAACTTTCTCATCACTTRTGAAACTATGAATCCAGTCTCTCTAGACCATACAGCATTTTAAAGTCCCTATAATTCAATGAAGATTCCACACTGCCAATCTTTTMAAGAAATGTACTGCATTTAGATACTTATTATATACTCATAGAGAGGACTTAAATCAGATTTCCTGTTTTACATAAATTACATTGACAATCATTTATTATATGCCATTCTTTAATTATTTACTAAATGACTCACATGCTAATATATACATTATTTTCCTTTCAGTTAATGGAAATATATTATAGCTATCACTACCTGAATCATCTCTTTGCCCTTCCTGAATATTTTGTACGTTAGCTCTCTGCCTTTCTAATGAAATTTCTCAGTATATCAACATTCATTAAGAATAGATTTCAGCAAGCCACATATCTTCATATTCAGCTCTTTTATGAGTCCCACATGTAAATTATCAAAGCCTTATGATTTAAAATTGTTTATGCCTTATAAATCCTGCTTGGAATATTACATCCCTTTACTAATAGAAAATAAAGCATTTTATCATCTTTATGTGATATACTCTTGTTTGTTTCCAAATACATACGTTATTTATTGAAAATGTCTGTCTGTTTATATATGCCTTATTCTAATCATGATGAAAAATGTTACCTCATCTATCTTATAATGAGACTAAGACTTCTTGTGTTTCTACCATACTTCCRAAAAACTTGCATTTTCTTTCATGTTTTCAGAAATCCTTTCCAATTATGTCCATTCAGTAACTGCATTATAGTTTATTTTCCCTTTTTGTAATTTTAATTTGTAATTCTAGTTCCTAACAATAACTTTTTTTTTACTGTATATAATGACCATACAGTTTAATTAATTATATTATTAATCTTGGGCCAGGTTCAAGATCAAGAATTTATTATATTYAATCTCTATTTAAKCAAGTTGTACCTAAGAATGCAGGTTACTCCCTTAYAAATGCATTTTTATCTATCAGTTTATTCAGTTAGATAACTTATAATATAGAAATCATAAACATTTTCCATTTTATAATTAATTGTGCAAAGACCTAAYGAAAATGGGCATACTTAAATCTGAAGTTAGAATTTGCAGCTCATGATGTATTGATATATGATGAATGATATTCATGTTTATTCTATTTTATTCCTATTTTTTTGTTTATTTTGTTTCCTTTATCTGCATTTGTCACTCAGGATTCTCGCTCTTTCTGTAACCCTCTTTAAGTTTTACATTTTTTATGATATGTATTTCTTTAATGTTTCCTATTACAACTAATTTAAAGTAAAGGAAATGTATCTTTYTGAATATGTTAACACTTAAAAAAAMCCCAGAAAATAAAATTATAAACATGATGAAGCACCAAACCAATAGGTGGGATTATAATGTATTCAGGGAGAATATGAATATTGAAAGTGGGAAGTGYAAAGCAATACAGTTTAATATAAGGCAATTTTCAATTAATTAATTATTTTTTTTTAATCATAGACTTGATAATATTTTTTCTAATTTCATAAGAGTCAGAAGTAGATTTCTGTGAAGTTCTAGAATGTTCCTGCAAATGTATACCTACATGTTTACCTGAGTAATACCATCCAATTCAGTGAAAAACACACTTAATTTACATGTACACATATGTGCAAAACTCTGCATAATAACCTCATCTGTCTGAATGAGTATTTTCATTACTGTGCTTTCAAAAAMTGGACTGTATAAAATCCATTACCCATTTTTTCATCTAAATGCTTCCATATGCAATGAAAGATATTACCTCAACATAGAGTTTTATTAACGACAGTATCCATCATGGACCAAGTTCAAAGCCATTTRGTTAATTAAACATTTATTTTTATTTTTAGACTCAAAACTATAGCCTTTAAATTGACAAGGCTGTGCATATCCTCTTTTCCTGATTTCTAATTTGTCTGATTCTAAGACATATCTATAAAATAGAAGAGTACATGGCAAATATTTAATATGGTATAATTTGTTCCTGAAATATTATTTTTTTATTTTAAAGTTCTAAGAATATTCATTAGAGCTTTTCTGCAAGATGATGTGTTAGATAAAATTAGACTGCAAATGGAAAGTTTTAATAAGTAAAACAAGATGATCTTTCTTCTCTGTGATATAAGTAACATTTTCATTTATATATGTAAATATGTGGACTTATTTTCCCATACTTGTCATAGATATTTGAAAAAAAAAAAAAAAAAAAAAAAAAAAAAAAAAAAAACACTTCTTGTGGGTTTCCTAAAGTTCTGATTTAGCAACAAAGTCTCTCAGGTCAAGCTTAATACATATGTTGCTTAACTTTTTGTCTTGTTCTTAAAATACATTTTATCACTTTAAACACTTTAAACTTGTTGAAAAAAATTGTATCAAGTGTGCCACTAGTTTTGCAAAATTTAGATACCCATCCATTAGCAGGAAGAATAAGTAAGCATAAAAATAAATTTTTGTTTTGTTTTCTTGCYATGACAATATCATTCATTTTCTCAGGTCAGTACATCAACAGCTCCTTTAAAACTCCTGACCCATGCACTGATTTTGGAGAAACMCGTAGAAACTGCGATGATGTACCAGGAATGGGAGTGAAGCCAGTATGCAGCAAGGGAGCAGAGACCAAAGGGAAATAAGGATGTAATACTGTAGGTCATACRCCTCTCCTTGCTACATGGTTTCTGTAGGGAGCAGGGAATGGGCAAATCTGTCTATTTGGCTAAAATCTATATTTAATAGCTGTACAAATTAGCCAGAAAYAGACAAAAGACTTGGGGTTTACATCAGCAGTAAAAGTTCTTAATTTTTGAAAGGAAACTACATTTTCACAGATAAAACGAGTTTAAATTGCAAGTTCCTCCAAATTCTGTTGAGAAGAAGGATATATTAATCTTAGGAACTACACTCTTCCATTCACAGTGTGCATGCAAAACTCTTCACGGCAGCACACTGCACTGTGTGGAGAGAGGAGTCTTAGTTTACACAACCRCAAAAGAACAAAATCCTCTGTCGGCAGAGGCTGGAAGGGCAGCAGAACTCCAGGGAACAGTGGTTGTTTGTACCGACCGAGTATCTTGCCTGAATATCTCAGATAAATTCAAACTAGATCACTCCTGCTCCCTCTATTTCATTTATACTGCAACAGAAAACTATAGTATACACTAATTGGAAAGATTAAAAGGACAAATCAGTTGGAGAAACTTAGTCCAGCTAGCCATCCTACCTTTAAGGCTCTGAGACCTGTAGCTACACTTTCTTTTGTCGTTAAAAAGCTGACACACTAAATTGTGACTCCACTAAAAACAGTCTGAAACATCCAAAATGACCTTGCACTGCTTTAAAGAAATGTTTACACCTTGCTTGACTTAAAGAAATGTTTACACATCTAATTTTTGGTTGGAAACACAAGCAACTGTGTATTAGGAACTGATTAACAGAAATGAAAAGCTCCAGGAGTGTGGGAGCTTTATCCATCATTTAGAACATTTTAATTAAGACCACAGTGAAATTCTGCCACACATTAGTACTTTGCATTCCAGACTGTAGCTAACACATTGCAGAAATCTCCTGAAAAAAACATTAATTCTTTCTTTACTGAAAGAGAGGAATCAATAAAATAAAATGACTTAYATTAGTCTTCAAAAAGGAGAAACTGAAAGCTGTGGACTGAAATGAATAGAACACAAAATAAGATAATTTATGTCACAGCAATGAAAACAGAAAATCAGTGCTTTAAAGAGGAAGCAAGTATTTCACAACATTTAGTGAAACAGAAAGAAGTCTTAAAAATATATTTTGTTTTCTGTGTAAGTTAAAGGAAATATAYCTATTTGGTACTCACATGCACAGCTGAATTACTCACTAACTTTTGAGGTTCTCGTTTACTGCCATTTTTTAAGCCTGTGCAGTAAACTTTCCAACTACCTCTGACACAAGGAGCAGAAAAAAAAATCTCTATCTATCTTTGTTTATTTATAAAATGAGAAGAATCTTTGCAATACATTGGAAATTAAATATATTTTTCACCAYTAGAGATCCATCTGGAGTGGAAGAGATRGCCCATTTTTCAGCTAAGTTTTCCSCTTTATTACAGCTAAATTTTGTTCTAACATGTAAACTTGCTTCTTAGCGAGCACTGAAGACTTTTCAGTCATGGGAAACTAATTCCAGCAAGCAAATGGGACTGAAGTATCTTCAGTTCATGAAGGTGGAGCATTCATGAAGGTGGAGGTCATCATCAGTGGAGGTCATCATCAATGACCTGGATGAGGGGACTGAATATATCCTCAGCAAGTTTGCTGATGATACCAAGCTGGGAGGAGTGGCTGATCCACCTGAGGGCTGGTGTCTCTGCCTCACCTGGGTGGAGAGGAACCTCCTGAGGTTCAACAAGGGCAAGTGCAGGGTCCTGCACCTAGGGAAAAATAACYCTAGGCACCAGTACAGGCTGGGGGCTGACCTGCTGGAGAGCAGTTCTGCAGAGAAAGACCTGGGAGTGCTGGTGGATGACAGATTGGCCACGAGCCAGCAATGTGCCCTTGTGGCCAGGAAGGCCAATGGTCTCCTGGGGTGCATTGGGAAGAGTGTTGCCAGCAGGTGGAGGGAGGTGATCCTGCCCCTCTACTCAGCCCTGGGGAGGCCTCATCTGGAGTCCTGTGTCCAGTTCTGGGCTCCCCAGGACAAGAGAGACATGGAGCTACTGGAGAGAGTCCAGCGCAGGGCTATGAAGATGATCAGAGGGCTGGAGCATCTGCCCTGTGAGGAACGGCTGTGAGAGTTGGGCCTCTTCAGCCTGGGGAAGAGAAGACTGAGGGGGGATCTGATCAATGTGTACAAGTACCTGAAGGGAGGGTGTCAAGGGGATGAGGACAAACTCTTTTCAGTTGCCCCGTGTGACAGGACAAGAGGCAATGGGCAGAAATTGAAGCACAGGAAGTTCTGCCTGACCGTGAGGGGGAATTTCTTCCCTGTGAGAGTGACGGAGCACTGGAGCAGGTTGCCCAGAGAGGTAGTGGAGTCTCCTTCTCTGGAGATCTTCAAGGCCCACCTGGGTTCAACGCTATCTAGCATGCTCTAGGTGACCCTGCTTGAGCAGGGAGGTTGGACTAGATGATCTCCAGAGGTCCCTTCCAATCTTCTGCTTTCTGTGATTCTATGATTTAACATTACCCTTAGGAACACATGACGGTGAAAGTATTCCTGCTCTTCGTGAACAAAGAGACAATCTTGCCTGTCTCAGCTTAGAACACTTTGAATACATTTTATTCACTTTTTGAATACTTTGAGCCAATGGTTTAGGCATTCTAGATGTCCAGGAAGTAGGCATTTTTTTTAATTTTGCGATACRTGTTTATTAAATAGCCCAGAGTAATTTTCATCATTCTGAACTTAGGYTAATATTTAGAACATTTTTTTTTCCATTGAAAAGTAAAATTAAATCAAATGTATCAACACATAAACTATAAAAGGGAAATGGGAAACACAGAAGAAAGGCATAAAGTTGTATTGGTGCTGAAACAGAGGATGAAAAGAAAATACAAAATAGTATAGGGTAAAAGTCAGTTCTTGACTGTACATTCCTTACCATGTTGCATCCCGTTTACATAAGATATTATATAATTCCCATGAACTACAAATTAGGACTTTTTTTGAAGTTCTCACATTAGAGCAAAAGGTTAAAACGATGTCAGATGAGAATTTGCAAGTTCATTCAACTTGTTAATACTCGTGTTTCACTAGCRAATAATGTTTAATTTGATAATCACATTCTTGTAATAACTAGCATTAGACAAGAAACAMCTACTATAGATGGCACTTCTTTAYTATYTCATTTTTGTTACTTTAGTTGGTTTGCATAGAGTGTTGATGAGAGGACTGTGGAATTAGCAACGTAAATTCTCTGTATTACATGCATTTACTAAACACCAAGAGTTTCTCATCTCTAGGCTTACTGTAACTATAAGCAACAAAGATAATTCTCCAGCTACATTTTTAAATGAGATAGCTTCCACAAGAAAATGAGATCAATCTAAAGAGAATATTCTTTCTTCCATTAAATGCTGATATGTTAGATTACTTTTATTTCTTGATTCATATACTACAGCAAAAGTTGCCAGAACTAGCATGAGTCAGAGGAAGCACTTATATAGAAATCATTATTTTTAAGTGGCAGAAATCTTCCAGAGGTCAAACTCTGCCTCTATAAGATTTAACCTTGAATTTTCTGTTGTTTGTGAAGCTTCAGCTAAAGACACAGATATTTGTTCGTTACTTCTATACTGGTAAAACTTACGAAGCACGTAAAAGGATCTTTTTAAAAAAATTGTAGAGAGGTCTATATGCACAAGTTGAGCCATATTCTTTAACAGAATACCTGGCTAAGTGCAGRCACTGAAATATTGAAACCAAGTATCTCCTACCAAGGCGATCTCTAGAATGGTGTCAGATGAAAAACGGAAGATAACAGATACTTTGCTCCAGATACAGACACTTTTTTGTAAAGATGTGACTTTGTAAAGATTAAAATATGTAGGTCTTTACAAGGTTAGGTTTCAGTCTGAGACTGACATCTACATTTTGATATCTGTTTAGGTGCCTAAATATGAGCTAACTACCTTACCCTTTATAGTCAGTGAACTTTAATTATGCATTTAAAGGAATCTAGAGACTGATTCAGCTAACTGAATTAACTGCCTACAGATGGAGGTCTGATACCCTGTGAACCCTCCTAAGTGACCCAAGACATATATAAAGAGATGACTGATATCATACTGAAGGGATAGATCATATACCCGCAGACAGAGGCAGAAAATAGTCTTTACAAATGACACCAAGGAACTATTTTTAGACAGATAAATTTCTTCTTGGAGAAATATAGTGGTCCGTGCACAGCACACATCCATGGTTGGCATCCAGCTGTCMGGCCACAAAGGAATGGGTCTCCTGTTTTTCTGTTGTCTTACTAATGAGTGGATGTCTTAGGGCAATTCAAATGGCAYTAATCTCCTATATTTAAGCAACTGATTTTTTTTACTAATTGCCTAATTTAGAGAGAGTAAAATTCTATAGGCTCYACTAGCTTGTGGGTCTAGCTCACTTGCATACCTGACTCACTGTAGACTTCACCTGTAGAACTTTGTTACAGGTRACTAAAAGTTGAGTATCGGAACCTGGAGCTGAATCCCACCTGAAGTCCCTGAGTGGGAATTGCCATAGATGTGCTTGCAGAGATTACAGTCAGCTCTGGGATGATACAATAGATCCTTGTAAAACGAAAAGGTTCTCAGGGTTCACGAAACTGAGGGCTTTTCTAACTACAAAGCATTTTAGAAATGGGAAAGACTCATACAGCATCCTGATTTGCTTGAACAGTCTGGTTATGTCCATGCCAGCAAATTAAATACGCCTATCTGGTGCAAGACCATCATCCATACTATTAAACTCAGGTTCTAAACGGAGGCTCACTGCCTGCTGGAAATGGACCCTGGACCATTCAAGTTCCTGAATTGTACCTGGGATTTGTTAGGACACTCCTACTTGTTCTCACTCAATTTTGTGGCAGAGGCTGCTTTAACAACAGCAGTTTAACAGCATAGATGATCATGTTCCAATGAATAGAGACTGTTTAGTATAGTCATACATACATATCCACCGTGTTTGAGGTTAGATTGCAGCCTGGATCATTAAAATGAATTATCTAACCTAGATAACATGCTTGTAGTAGGTTAAGACAAGTAGTAGCTGAGTTTTGCACTATRGATTATCTGCACATGCAATGTGTTTTAACTATGCATAGTATTTCTTTCAAGAACATTAGAAAAAATATAAAATGACATTGGATGGGGAAAAAGAAATAAATAAGAATTTTAACCTATTTATTTCTATAATCTATAGGAAAAAAGATATCATAGGCTTTTACGCCTTTTTCATAAGCTTTTTATGGCATTTATGGCTGTTACACATCATGCTATTACAAAAAAWCTTATTTTCAAGCTTCAGCCTTTCAATGACATTTTTCACATATTTTCTTTGGGATTATAAAATGTGTAGTCAGACTATTTACTAAATGACAGTTCTGCAAGATAATTATGTAGAAGTACTTTTAAATTAATAAATTCACCATTTTGTGTCGAGCATTAAATTTTCTGTTCTAGCAGGGGTCCATCCTTTCAARCAGCAATGGCAAAAGCATAGTTTGCATCATGCTATGTCTCTCACTCTTTCAATCTACCTTTTTCTTAGTTATTATAACACTTGAAGCTAGCATGAGACCTGTCTTCTATAATTGGGACATTTGYAAACTTTCCAATTCCCCTTCTATGTAGAACAAGCTAGCCTAGGTCCCAGGAGTAGGAGAAAATTCGTTCACAGCAGAAACTACATAAGACAAGCTGCATCTGGCTGGCAGCAATTTAAGGGAAAGGCATAATATGTGAAGTTGAAATTTCATGTTTTCTGTATTAATATTGAGTAAAGTCTTAGACGACAATTTTCTAGTATACCATAATAGGCTAATTTCTTATCTCTGTAGATACTTTCAAATAGCTTGCAGTACTTGTATTGGTGTTACAGATCATGCTGTTATAAAAAATCTTATTTTCAACCTTCAGCCTTTTAATACATCTATAATATCACAATATTTATATAATTAAAAAATGTAGAAAACTTGTCTATTGAGGATCAGACTTCCAAGAGAGAAAAAATAATGAGATGTTTACTTATTATAATTCTCCTGAATGCTTTATATGCAAATTGGCTGAAGCATATTGTACGCTGCAAACCTTTTCATAGTTTAGATAGAGCCAAAAAAATGTCTGACAGTCAATGAAATCTGTTTTCTGAAGCTTAACTGGCTAAATTCAGTGCTTTTCAACTACAATAACATCTGAGTCATTAAGAAAGTAATGGTCACTCATTTTATTAACAGTGAGGGGCCATGTTCTCTATTTTTCATACTCATGTAATTGGACAAATGCTTTTAAATAAAGGATCATATTTAGTTATTATGATATCATTGTATATTTCAATCTACTATTTTCCAAGAAACTGTTACATATTTAACAATATAATTGTATTTAAGGGCTTTTTTTCTAATTTATTGTCACAATTTCTACTTTCTTACTTTCACATTAAGAATTACTCAGATAGATGAAAATAAAAGACAARTGACACCAATTCATCTCTGTTATGATAATCTTAAAATCCATGACACTATTCTTAGTATCTTTGAGATTCAGACCTTGCTGGGGGGGGGGAGGGGGCGGGTAGAGTTACTGCTCTAAATAAGTCTTTTCCTCCACCAGCAATACTTCTAGATGATTACACCACGCTATTAGACTGCACAGGAACCGATCTGCAGTGGGAAGTGCTAGGGACTCAGATAGCCTTGGTACGTGGCTTGGGCTGCCAGCGTAGTGCTGAATCTCAGGTTGGTGGTCAGAAAATGCCTGGCTGAGTAGATARCCCTAAAGAGAAGAGCTTTTGAACTTTAAACCAGATGAACTCAATCTGTTGATTATCCAACAGGAATGAGAGAGGAAATATCTCCTCTAAGAATGAATGGCAAGTTCTGAGTAAACTGTGTGACAGCTGGAGTGCTGGCCACAAGAGTTAATATGCATTAAATGTTCACTTATATCCCTTTACAAAGATGTAAAATCAATAAAATGAAATTCCTTAAATATCAATTTCACTGATGTCATCATATTATTATATATAAATAYACATGTACATATGTATGTGTGTACATATATATTTATTTGTATAAAATAATGTACGTAAATTTTCTAAAATGTCAAAGGAAAAAAACATTTTGTAAATGTCTTAATTAGAAAGAATTTGTATCTTGTGGTCATAATCTCCTTTTAATTGAACTGACTAAAACAAGTGAATATAATGGGCTGAAGTACTTCATTCCCRTGGATCAGAGAAAAAAATTGAAAGCCCCAAATCAAAGCAATTCATGAAATGTAAATTATCTTACATTTTGGATTTAATGGGCCAATTGTGTACATTTTTGCTACATTTTAGTTCCATAAATGTATATTTCAGTTAAATATATACTTAATGTATTTTACAAACTGAGGAAACCATATGTGGGAAATCAGCTGGATTTCCCCCCTTCTCCTCAGTGAGTCTGAAGTCTTAGAGGAATRAAAGAGTTATGAGACTGCAGGGCAAAAATGAATAAAACTGATTTACCTATTAATGAGCAAAATAAAAGTTTGAGATTCTCCCTCCTTYCCTCCCAAAAGGGTTATTTGATTAATTGATTTGGAGAAAATAAATCTGGATGTAAATTGAAGTGTCAGAGAAAGCTTCACAGTTATTATTAGTTTAAATTGTGCTGTGAACCTTGAAGGGAATTTAGACCAGAGTGAGGGAGYCAGAATTCTGCAGTCGGCTACTTTAGATTCTTTCAAAGTGTGTTGAATCAGGAAATGTAACCTCATTCTCCAAAAAAGAATTCACAACTCTTTGATATTGTTTTAGTGAACAGAAGATTGAACAAAAAGAAAATGAGTCAATTTTTGGAGGCCATCAACTCATAAATGAACCTGTCTATTTTAAATTGGAAGGTGAAGCTGGAAGTCTGTTACGTTGAGTATATGACTGGAATACCCTTTCTCAGCTTTTTCTTACAGAAATCAGGAGGCTGAGCTCTGGAAGAAATGTTCACACTTCTTTTCCATATGGCCAGGTGTTATGTCCATGTTCAGTGTGTACAACCAAAATTAGGATATACCGAAAAGACATTAAGTAGCTGAGTTGTGGACACTTTTGAGTAAAGCAAATTTTCTCACCTGTGAATGCATGGTCCATAAAATCTGAAAATATTGTTCTGCTCTGATTACCCAAAACTTAGCATCTGGACTATTCAAATATCAACTGTCATTTTAGATTATGTTGTCCAGGTGCAGAATAGGATCAGAAATCAGATTCTCAAGTGATAGCAACAAATGGAGAAAAGAGTTAAATTTTCCACAAATGTTTTGCATAAACTGGAGTGGGGCTACAGGATGTAGAAATTGATTGTGAATCTTGGATGAAACTGGATTTTGTTACATGCAAATGTTAGGGAAAAAAGACTATAGCTAAGCTGTAGCTAAGTTTTGTTGTCAAAAGCTTTTGGGAACCTGGAAGTAACCAACTCTTGATTCCTCTTGCCTCATACCTTCAAGTCTGTGTAACTTTACTTTCAAACACATTCCATGAAAGTTGTATTATCTTAAGGCATGGGTATCTTGTACTCAAGCAGTAAAGTTTTGTGGTTTTTTTGGTTATTCTTTGCGTGTGTGTGTGTGTGTGTGTGTGTGTGTGTAGCAAAATCAAGGTCTTGTGGAATCCCAGATTTCCCTATGGACTATTTAAGTACTCCCTCTTTTGCTGCATGGGTCCATTTTACAACAGAAAGAGGAAAAGCACTTAAGTCTTGCATCCTTCAGCAGCAAGTTCAGGCATTTCATTCAGAAAAGGCTTGACTGACACTTGGAAGGGGGTGAAAGTACAGTTGTAGGGGCTTCACTTTAAAAATGAGTGTTAATGTTAGGGCCACTGGACTAGTCAGAGATTCCAGATCACCAATATATTTGGGTTATACATCTAAAGCATTACTGTTGCCTTATGGATTAGAGGAGAAGTGAATTTAGTTCGGTGATCTTATTGCAGTCCTCGGTGGAAGGCTGGCTAGTTCAAAAATCATCCTGCAGTTCAACACAAAGATGACAACTTTTGCACAGGGGAAACATAGGCAACCAGTACAAGAACAGCAGAGCTGTTGTGAGAAAGGAGTGGAGTGCCTTTTGCAGAGATGTACAGAGATGTTAATGCACTGCACCTGTCAGCACTGTGCCTTGAACCAGCCAGTACCATAAATCTCTCGTTTTCATGAACACTAAAATCCGCCAAACTTACAACTAAAAATAAAAGCAATAAAAAAATGTTTTCCCCAGCCAGAATACAGTTTATTCTTTATGAATATACATATGCTTGTTTGTAGTATACTTTAAAACCAGGGAGCTGTCAAGAGTTGTGTAAATGGGAGTTAGAAAATATGCAAGGTCTCTTTGAAAAAAAAGATATAAACACAAACATAAAACATTTTCTAAGGTTTCTGGAATACAATGTACTGATTTTGAAAATCTCTGAAGTCCCCTTGCTGATATACTTGATAGGTATATTTTCTTTACCATCACCAGGAGGGCAAGTTTTTAAAGATTATCTATTAATAAAAACAATATAAAAATAGCTCATATCAGGAAAAAAATGTTTGGTTCAATATGTGTGTATTCAATAGAAATTCTTATCAAATTTAATAGCATTTCATAACTGGATAGTTTTTTTAAAAATATTCACATAAAATAGTTATTGTTGTTCTCAATTTTTTTATGAGAAGTATGCATAAAAAAGCTGTGTTTATTATTGGCACTTTCATCAGAGCAGATTTTGTTTCCTTTACCTTTTTGATCCAGTTTATAAAATACAACCATTGTATATTTTCTCAGGATTAAATCGTATTAACTTTCCATTTGTATATTTGCTTCTTGTATTGTTTTCTTATACTGAACAGAAAATATTTTTCTTTCATATTTCAAGCAGTTTTTGGTTATAATAAATTCTATCCGTGAGTATAGGAAACTTAGTGAAAGACTTTGTAACTGGATAGGAAATATCAATATGGCAGTGGTTTGCTGTCTGCTGCTAGAATACACATTAGTATTTTTGTCYTGTGTATAGATTAAAACTTCACAAAATGCATTTCATTATTTCCTTCATATCCATGCTCTTGAAATGGGCTTGATAGATAAGGTTAAGACAAAAGAAAAGATTTGTTTACATAAAGATTATTTTAAACTTGCTAGAAGCAGTAGTGAAATCTCAGGAGAAGAAATAAAAAGCAAGCAGGCAATCTGTGTGCCTCTCATCTTGCTGCAATTCCTAGAGGTTACATATAAGAAGATTAGGAAACAACATACAGASACAATTGAAAAGCTTCCTAATGAAAATAAATTTGCCATGTTTGATGGCTTATGTATATCATTATTCTTTGACAGCAACATAATGTGGAAAGACAATTTAATACAATAAGATAATTTCACTTTATAAACATATTGTTTGGCATAGTTCTCTTAYAAAGAAAGAAGAATTGAAATGACATTGGAATAACCCAATTCCAATACTTCTAAGAAGCAGAAAGACATTGATGGAAGTTATGCTGGKCTTTGAATTGTTATTTAATTTTTAATGTGAAATTTCAGAAAATAAAGTAACTTTAATGCTATGGTCAGTATACGATAACTACTGTCTGAGACTTGATATCCTTATTTAGGCAAAAGTGTTTAGCCCATACATCAGACACTCGGTACAGCAAGCTGAAGAAGCCATATCCAATCTGTCGCTTTGCCAAATCAGCCTTAACTAGCTTAAGTGATAGAAAAATATTCATACTCTGTTAAAGTTCCTTATGTTCAGCTCCATAACATTACTTCTTGTCAGAAACACTCTACAGATCCTCCCAAAGTATTAGGATATACTAGATACTGCTCTCTATAATCTTTAAGCTTGGCTTTTCATATATGCAGTATCCTTTAGCATGAACATCTTTCCTTGAGCTTGTAATCCCTTCTTTCCATTTCAGTGAAATCTGAATTCCCTTGGTTCTTCTGAAGCTATGGGTATCCATGGTGCAGAAAGAATAAGGCATTTTCTGTATCTATTGTTCTTTYGAGTTGCATACCAAACAACATTCCCACCTTTTTAGGTTAAAATTCACAACACAAAGACTTCCGTTGGCATAGCACAGTCTATCAACACGGAAAGAAAAATTGATTTTAATCTATATAGATATCTCAGCAAAGCTGAACACAAATATACTTCTACCAGCAATATTGCACTAGTAACTCATTTCATACATGGGAAAAAAAATAAACTCTAGTTTTAGTTCATTCAAATGGGACAACATAAGAAACAATTGTGCATTATCTTTTAATATAAATTAGAACTATTTTGAGAAAAAGACTTGTGAATACATTTGAAAATTACTTATTGAAGTAACTAATTACATTATTTACTGCAAAACACAGTCTCAAGTAACTTTGAAGTACTATTTAATTTGATGAGTAATTTGTGCCAAAGGGGATTAAAGTGTGTAATGCTTGTGAGTAGAAGACTCTTGACTGAATAGCCATTGGAGTCATTGCTATCCTACTGTCCTCTTCTGGAGAAAGTCAGGGCTCTCTACTGACTAGTCACGAGTGACTTCTTCATTGGAGCGACTCGTTCATGCATGAACCTGAAACTTGCATCTGAGCCCATGATGAGGGATAGTTTGGAGCATTCTCTCTTCTTCTCTRTTGCAAAGCAGGTGCAAATGGTAGATGAGCATCCTGCCTACTTTATGGGCAAACTGAGAGCTTAGTGAGCACCTTAAGCATCATGGAGACCATGATGCATAATACTGTGGTGCACAACCTAGTGCATGAAAACATGCCAGAGGGTTAGAAGAAATGTTTTACCTCCCTGAGTAGTTTGGGGAATTACCTGCTTACAACAGATGAGCTTCATTCCTTCTTGAYAGTTCTCTGACTCCGGAAAAGGTAGATGGGATCTTATCCAAAATCTCTGTTTCTCCTGAAYTAGCACAACACTGCAAGTGAAACACATTGTAGAACCAGTCAGAAGTACAAGTTTGTCCATCACCATTGCTGAGATGACCAGAGGCTGAGGATTTTTGATGACTTGTGAAGGTCTACCCCCAGGTACCAGACAGAACCATCTCAGAGCCATCATCTACCTCTTGTGACTGCAAGAAGGTCTTAGAATTGCACTAGATGAAGAAAAAGAAACAAAGATCATACATGAATCATATCTGCATTGCTATCTTTCTACTTTAGGTATTCATATAGTAACAATTCACATTTTCTCCCGAGCAAACAATCAGGTGAATGGGGTAATATCCTCTATTTTGCCTTTTAATATCAATCATTCTTCTCTTTTCATCTGATTATAAAATGTCTTAATTTTCTTAATTTTGAGGGTTTTATTTATTAATTATATAGATTATAATATATATATATATTTATATTAATTTATATATATTAATTATATTAGATTATAGATTTATTAATTATATAGAACAGGTCATTTATCTTCTAATAGGTGAATGTTTTYCAGAGCCAGATTCTCTGCAGCTCACGAACCTGGTGAAGCTGGCTCCTGTGAGGCATCCTCTCTCCTTATCTTCTTCCTCCACAACTGGAATACCAGAGTGACAGAAAGATCTGCTGGTTTCAGTTTATGGGCATAGAGGGCCTTCTTTTCCTGAGATTTCACTGCTGCTTCCTTTTCTTGAGTTTATGTGCTTTTCTTCCTAAAATTTTCCTTCTAGTCTCATGGCTGCCTCACACACAGCAGAACTTGATTGACATCCAAGACAGTGCTCCAGGGCAGCACATTCTCAGCCTCTCTCTCTCTGGAACTGTTGCCTTTAGTACAGCTTTTCATTAGGGCAAGGATCTGAAAACAGGTATCAGCCAGAACTATCCTGTTTTTTTGTTGTTTGTTTGTTTTTTCGAGACAGCTGCTAGTTAGGATCCTTTGTTAAAGCTAATAAAATGATTACATTTAAACTCATATATACTGAGAGAAAGAACTTGTGAGGACAAAACAAGGATCTTCAGCGCTCTCTCAGTGGGCTCACAAACTCAGAGAGCAAGTGATTTGAACCAGAATGATCTAGGTCTTTTAGTTCAAACCTTACCAAGTCAACTACCTTTCCAGAAATAACATGGAATGGTTAATAAACTTTTTTTTTAAATGGTCATACAGCTCTGCTAAAAAGCCTGACAGTTCAAAATCAAAGGAACTCCAACTGAATGAGTTGTTTAGAGTTTCAAGTAAGGAATGAGAAAAGACCATTCATTTTCTTACTTTATATTATAGATGGATTTGAATTCTCTTCCAAATCGAGAACTTTAGTTTTATTTAAAGTGAAACAAATTTTATTTCTCCCAAGTGATCTAAAAGATGTCTAGCTGAAAATCTTCTTTTTGAACACATACTTTTGTTCACTGAGCTGCAAAATCAGTTATTCCAATAGTTTACACCAGCAAAGTGCTCCTAACTGTAAATGTGTTTTCAGAAAAGTCATTCCATATTAGAACAAATGACTGAGAATATTGTTTAAAAAGATTATTGTTTATTTTGCAAAGACAGAAGTCTAAAGAGAAGAAATGACTTCTTTGAAAATGTTTTTTCTYGTACAATCTCAATTCTTTCTCCTTTATAGATGAATACAATACAGTCCTTAACTACATTATCACATATTATTTTCCAATTCAATTTTCAAGGAAAATGATCAAAAAGATATTAATTACATATTGGGCAACAAAACATGGTCATTTATTTTAGCTCCCAATATAATATATAATTTTGCTGCATGCTTCAAATAGACAAAGGAAGATGAATGYTGAGAGAGTCTTTTTTTCCTCTGCCAGTGCAGCCTTGGCTTCTCCTTAACTGGTACTTCTTAGCTTGATTTGAAAACCAACTCCAGATATCCTTGCATGGTCCACATGCTGTAAGCTTTTGGTGCATCTGGGCAGGCAGGAGACAGACATATCTATATATATATATATGTGTATATCTATATATATATATATATATATATATTTTCAGCTGTCCTTCCGCTTAAAAGCAAAACAGCAAACCGAGGTTGCAGCAGGAGAAAGTGCTCAGGGCCAGAGGGAGTGTGCACAAAAGAAAAATCTTAAAAGAATTTGTTCTCTGGTCCCAGGGGATCAACTTCTGCTGGTAGTAAGATGCTTCCYTGGAGGAGCCCGGCTCTGCTCTGCACAGAGCCGGCCCTTAGGGCTATGGGAGGTAGAAGAGATGCTGTTGCACACATCTCAGCCAGGAAGACCCTTTTTGCCCTTTCTTGCCAAAGCCTCCTCTTTTGTGTTCTTCCTCCTTAACACTTCCAAAGCCTTTTTCCTCCTGTAAAGAATCGATTTTGGAAATTTACTTCAAAAAGCTTTTTAGTYGGAAACCTTAAGATGTTTTAGATTCATCCCCTTGCTTTTTCATTCTTGCTTCAGGTATAAAACTAGATTTAGCACTGATTAGAAACTTTTGTAGTGAATCTAATTTTTTTTTTT
>NW_028186368.1:3835866-3947579 GCF_003343005.1 Rhea americana | reverse complement strand
TGTACCAATGAAGAGGTTATGGAAGATATGTAGAAGGCTCTTCAGTGTGGTGCACAGTGAGTGGCTTAGAGACGATGGCTGTAAATTGAATTAAGAAGAGATGAGACTCATTAAGGATGAGACTGATTTGAGGAAAAGTGTTTTCATCATGAGGACAGACAAACACTGAAACAGATTGTCCAGTAATGTTGTGCAGTCTCTGTCCTTGGTGATTAGCAAGGCACAGCTGGATCCAGAGTAACTTGGTCTGATTCCAGAGTTGACRCTGCCTTGTGCAGGGAGTTGGACTACAGACCTCCTGAGGTCCCGTCTATGCTGGATTATCCCATGAGCCTATGAACCTATGAAAACAAGTCTTCTAATGTCTTAATCTGTTTGTTTTTCAGATTTTTCACAGTTACTGTTGAACTTTGACTTGGTTTTCAATTCATTTTAAAAGATTTTTAGTTAGGAATATTTTTATATAAAAGTTTTTTTTTTAATTTTTATTTTCAAGTTTGTGTAGGTCTACTTTTATTTACTTATTTTCCTCCCAAGTATTTATAATAGGTTATTGATTAAAGAGTGAACAGAAGTTTAATTAGTATGTAGTTTCTGTTTTTCCAGATCATTAATGAAGATGTTAAAATTTGACTTAATATGTTGCACTGCTCATACTCACTAGAAGTCATGAAAAATTACGTCTTTAATAGGAGTAAACCAATGTACTAATTCCTTACAACTGTTGGCATAAATGTTGCAATAATTTATAATTATCTGAATACCCGTACCTTGAAATTTGACTGAGAAATTCGTATTAATATTAAGCTAATACTTCATTTGCATTTACATATAGTTTTAATCATTTGAATAATCACCAAAAATTTAAAACCTACAATCAATAAGGTTTTACCTTCAGAGGTGATTTCCTGGGAATTCAATAAACAAAGAAAACATAAATATGATGAATGGTTCCTAGGACTTCAAATTTGCAAATACCTGTCAGCTATTTTCATTACAGCCTTTTAATATTGTATTTATGTTTATTAAACTCTAATAAATTACAAAAAATCTGTTTATCTCCTCTTAATTTATTTCTCAATAGGGAGTKCTGTACAATGCCACCTGTTGATGCTTTATAATGTGATAAATTGTCCAAAATACAAAAGCATACAAGCTTTTATTCTCTGTTAATCTATTACAATACAATGGACTTATTCATAATATTTCCTTTATAGAATCAGTTTTTCTCCTTCCACTATGTTTCCTTTCTTTCTTTTTGTTTTGTTTTGTTTTGTTTTGTTTTGTTTTGTTTTGTTTTCTTTTCTTTTCTTTTGAGAGAGAGTTGAGCCACAGTTACAATAATTTTTGAAAGGTATTTGAAATATCTTTATCACAACTTTTTTCAAAGAACAGACAAAAAGATAAACTGTCATTACAGTAGTAGTTTAACGAGAGTTTTAAATTCAGGCACAAATATAAAAGCTAGTATTTTCAAAAATATTCTCAAGGAGCTATATTCCTAAATCCCTCAAAGAAAATGATTTGTGTCCAACTCAAATATTCTTTTAAAATCCATTCGGTAAAATATAGTTTCTAAACAAAGAACTGGCTATGGGTACATTAGTTTTAGCATTCATTTATTTATGCTGACGTTTAACTATTGAGAGCTGGAGCAAAGAGGAACCATAACTGAGCTAGTAAAGGTCATCAAAAATTAGTGGAAATGAATAACAGCTTACATATGCAATGGCTTCTTTGTTTTAATTTTAACTTTTGTCTTTTAGCTTGATGGTTTTCTGACATTTGATGTTTCAAACTATTTTACTTATAACCAAATATGCTTTAATTCATAAACTTACACAGGTAAAACTGTATTCCAGGGTACATTTTTTTTCCCAAGATTTGCATATCATTACATTCAGGTCATCTAAAGCGGATATCTCTATGTAGCAATTATTACTGACTGTCTTTTCAAATGGTATTTTATTTGTCCACCTTTGTCTATGATATTAAAGTATTTTAGCCATTTATGTTATTTTCAGAATGCCTTTCATGCTCATCCAGGTTTGTAGTCTTCTTTAAAAAGACTAAATAATGGTGATATAAGGAGATAATATATCCCTATAAGAAGGGATGATGAGGAGCGAGTGGGATAAATATAACTAAGTTAAAAACAATGAAAGTTTTATATTTTATTTTCYTTTTCTAAAAAAGTATCATGAAGTAGCACCAATTATTTTAACTCGGTCATGTATTTGTCATATTGTATAAGACCAGCGATCTAGTAAGTCTTGTGTCATACCTTTGAATAGTTTAACTCCACAACCAGAGTGACAAACTTGGAGTATACAATGAAATATAAGATAGGAGTATTGATTATGTGTCTTATAAAAATATGAAGAGTATAATGATCACACTAAGAACTAGAATAAGAATTTATACACTGCTTTTCCTCCCAAAAATCATTCTTCTTTCTTTCTGGTCTGATGGAAACTCAATTTTTCTAGCTTGTTAATTCTACAGTGAATTCAGAATGTGGGTATGGGCCATTTAGTTATGACTGATATCTGAAGTGTATTTAGAAATGAAGTACTGACATTTTAAAGGTAGAAAATTTGGTTTGCATTTGCTTTATAGATCTTCCTTCAGGTGATCTATAGTGAACTCTCTTTTATTCTGCCAGTATGTTTTTGCAAACAAGGTGAGGGACTTCTTACTGAAGGTAAAGCCCATACCAAGCAGTCTCTGGTTATTCCTAAGTTATTTTAACTTTTCTTACCTCTCGAAAATCAGYACAAAAGTAGCAAAGGCATTCTGACCAGATTGGTGAAATGGCACATAAACTTTAGCTACAGCACAGATAATTTGAAGAGACAATATACAACTTACTTAGGTTGGGAGGATTGCCAGTTAAAGAAACACCAAAAGTCAAATGCTTTCTTCAACAGGTTGGATGGACTGGAGTTTAAGTTAGACAAAGAAGCAGATACCCTGTACTGCTAATAAGCTGATAATATTTGAGAATTGTTCAGAAATGCTGGGCTACTGAAGTAGGTAGCTTTGCTGTAGCTTTGCTACAGACATTTGGCTTTCTCTAATTTCTTATCTTCAGAAGTGTCTCCAGGGTGATGATTTGGAAATGTGACTCTTTAGCCATAGGCAGCCCAATAAAAGGTGAATTGAGAAATGGAGTGTTTYAGAAATCATGTGCAATTACTGCAGCAACTGTAATATAGATAAGTTCTGTAAAAGAGAGGACTTTATTTCAAAATTATAGGCGCCCAATAATTTGGTGATTTTGTTTGGAGTTCCCACTTACAAGGATTGAAAGAAACTGGGAGAGATCAAAATCAYGAGTTTCTTCCTATTCCTTTTGTGTCAGTGGCTATACACAAGCAAGAAGGATCAAAAGTGAAAAAAATTGAATCAGTAATTATTAAGAGGCCCATGTTGTTATGCTTCAAGATATTTGAAGCAAAAAGTGGGCACAYGTTGATATATCAGAGACTGGGAGTCTGCAAAAGGCAGACTTTGGTGCCATAAGTACATAGACGTACCTGGAACTTGCAGTTGAATTTAAAAAAAATCCAAGAATAATAGCACAATTCAGGTTGGAAGAGACYTCAGAAGGTCTGTAATCCAACCCTCTGCACAAAGCAGGGTCAGCTCTGATATCAGACCAGGCTGCTCAGGGCTTTATCCTGTTGTCCCTTGTAAACCACCAAGGATGGTGACTGGATAATCTCCTTGGGCAGATTGTCCCACTGCTTGAATGTCTGTATAGGGAAAATCTATTTTATTTCTGCTTATTTCTGCTTGTTGACTATTTTCTSGCAGAAAATTTTCCCTCATGAAATGTTTATTCTGAACTGAATTCAGAACTGAATGAAAACCAAAACATTACAGAGCTACAGCTGAAGTCAAGCGTAGAAGTAGTCTGCTAGACTCCCCTAGATGCTCATTATCTGCTATCAGTAGCTCCCTGGCTTTTGGCAAGGCAAATTCTGCTTCTGGGACTACCTGCTTAACTGGCATTTCACCTGAGGAATTTGAGGATCCACTTTTCCAGGGCTTTTTGGCTCTACAGTTCCTCTAGAAGATGCTATTCAACCAAATCTTTCAGAAGATTCCTATTCCAGTTATTTTACCTAACAAAGTTACAGTCAGGTTAACTTTCAGGAAATCTTGTTTCTCCTCCTGTGCTATCCAGACTTTTGATTCCTCTTTTCCTTAATGAGCTTTTTATTCTCACTTTTGGAGTATCTCATTGTCAGCCCTGATATCCAAAGACCATCTTGTGTGTCTTATAATTAGAAACCTCTTCAGTCCTTATATATAAAAACTTCTCCTATTTGTGAAATCCTAATTTTATTTCCATCTTATTCCTTTCTTCATATTCTATTCTCCATTAGCATATGAAAAGAAGTCAGCCTTATAGTATATGTATGTATCTGACTAAATGAACTAACATTCAAACAGAGAAAAATATGCATTACTTTCCACCAGAGCACATGAAACACTGCATGATCTCTAAAAAACATCCTAGAAAATTGTACCTTATGTAGTATGTCACTGGAAGAGAAAATAGAGTTGGATGAGATCTTGAAGACGTTCTTAAATATTCTGTTATTTTCTGTTTTTTTTTCTTTTCTACTCTTAGAGTCTCTTAACTCAAAATGTTTTGCATATTTCACATTGAAAATAAATTGTGGCTTTATTTCCATTAGACTAACGATAGTGTAAGCTAGTAGTTGAAATAATAGGCAGCTAAACTGTATCTGAATTTTATGTTAAGAGAGCTACTTCTAGTCTTTTGTATTTTATCAGTTAGATTTGTTTTCTGTAGCCTAACCATTTGATGAGAGAACATAACAGTAGGACAGAGATTTTGAAATTTAAAAACCACCAAAATGTCTGAGCCCTACTGTTTTAAAACTGGTTAACAGTTATAAATATTAATCTAAAAACAATCTGAATACTGTAATTTTGGATGAAAGGCTACAGTAAATTATAAAATTGTGTGTTCATCTACACTAAAACAATTAGAAGAGATATTCATATGATTATAGTTTTTTTATAAAAAATAATACAGAATTATCATTTTTCAAGAAAGAATTTGCAGGTTCTTTTTAAAAATAAATGTAACTATTTCAAATATACTTAATGAGCTTTCAAATCAAAGTAAATATCAAACGTGGGCTTTGTTGTTATTCAAAAGCTCTCAATTTCCAKGTTCAATGCACAAACTTTGTGGCTGAAATGTTCTCCAGGCGCCTGTGTAACTACAGTGGTTGCAGCTGACTATGTGTTGTTACTTTTAGTGCTCAACACCAAACCGTGAAGTGTTACAATCCCTTTACRTTTTGTTCTCTCAACAGCTTTTGGGAATACCCAAAGTAATATCTTTGTAGATTCTCTGCTGAAAGGGAAGAAAGAGATATGTAATGTTTGTAAATCACTGTACTCTCCTTGTAACGTCCAATTAAAACATTACTCAATTCCGAGTAGCTTCTAAAACCGTAATGGCTCTTTGCATGGTCTTCTCATTGCTTCAGCCTCCTGTGAATCTGTAATTCTAGTCAGCAAAAGGATTTGCAAACATCTTGCACACACAGCAACTGATAATTGGACTCCCTTCTCCCAGATTTGTGGATTATTTAAGATATTCTTTATCTAAAGGCTAAACATGGCCCTTTTGCCTCGGCCACTCTATTCAATATATTAACAATATGGATTATAATCAGAAGGGCCAATGACTACATCTTTATAGGTACATGAAATAACATGAATATAATATTAAGATACTCGACAAGGAATGAAATATGACACCAATTAACACCAATGAGAAAAAGTGTTTCAGGCTACATCTAGATGATATCTTTAAGTATCTTTTACTATTGGTATTTAAACATTCAGTGTTATGTAACTTAATTTTAACTAGTCTTTGCAGATTCTGTTTCCTTGTTGTGACTTCCTTTGCATTTCTTCTCTCTTATATGCAGCAACTCTTGCAAAAGTCGAGTTTTAGTGGGAGGTATGGGAGGTTAGAGAGAGGAGGGTATTTATCTTTTTTTTTTTTTCCCGTTCTTTGCCTCTGTACACACATTCAGACTTTCTACCAATGTCCTTACTAGGACATTGTCCTCCAAGTGAGGAGGCAGAAAAGCTCTCTTCAAAGCAATGTAACACAATCAAAAACATCACAGTTCCAGAAAACCTAGAGGGAGGTGTTCTATATATACTTAGACCATTTAATTAACGTGGCCATGCACCAGAGATTCTCATTAGTCACATTATGTACCCCTGTTTAGCCTTGCAATTCAGGCACAGTACGACAGCCTTAGAATACCTAACTCCTATAAAAATGGACAACTATGCTTCCTTCATTCTGTGTTCTGCCTCTAGAAGTTATTCATGGTAGAAACTTATAACATTCAGTGTAAAGGAATCGTGACCTGAGGTAGTGCACAAAATACAAATAAATACAAATATATCATAAAACAATCATGAGTGATTTAKAAGGGAGGTAATATATGCAATATATTGAAGATAATCTTTTTTTTCCTTGCTTCGGAACTGATTAAATACTCACTAATTTCTCAAAACTGTACATAGATCATCTTGAAAATTTGCCCTTTTTTCTGCTAGATTCCTGGCTTTTCTATAGGAGTTAATACTGAAATTAGGAAATGTGAAATGTGAATTAAGATTAAATGAAAAGAATAAAATTTAGGTAAAAAAAAAGACCTTCCAAGAGTTAATGTTCCTCATATGTCTACATTTTTACTAGATAAGTATTGGAAGGGAACTCCCTCCAATATCTTCTCTACCAAGAAAATAAACCTGTACAATTCAAAATGTCTTTTTCATTTTTTTCTCTTTCTCCTCTTAAATTTTCTTACAATAGACATTTCCAGTTTCCTCCAGTATCTCATTCAAGGATGATATTTCCATTCATTATATTTTTAACCTTGAAAACTGTTTTGTCATAAATTCAGAACCCTTTTAATGTTTTAAATTCGCAGTCAACCACTTTAACACAATAAAATTGAATATTTAGTATTTTCTGTACATTTCCTCAGAGTCYGGATAATTATTTGACATTTCAGCTAACACTCTCCCTTTAAGAAAAACCATATTCCACATGAGAAGAAAAGTTAGTGCAATTATTTCTAAACTCTTAACTTTGTTTAATATCTAAATGAGTGGAGTTTTTCTGTGTACTGTCTGACATGTTTAGGAATTTTTTTAAATCCCTAAAGAAAAAATTCTAAAGAACTGTATGAAGCTCTGCAGCTGAAGATTATGGACCTGCCACAATAAGCAGATAAAAATAATGCTGCATTCCATTCATTAAAAGTCTATTACTAGGGGGTTTTTTGCACCCAATTATTGTCCTATGGAACAATTCAAATTTGAGATAAAATTCAAAACAGATGTTTCATTTTGTTTGTAGAAAATTCATCTTAATGAATCAGACAATAGACAATCTCCCTTTYCCTTTATATGAGTAGAAACATAAGTAAGTCCTTTGGCTTCATTAGTGTTATTATGATGCATAACAGTGAAATGGAATGAAATGTAGAAACTACAATTTTTCAATATTTGTACTGAACTCACAGAAAAAAMCAAAGTCTCCTAGAGATGGGAAACAAAAGAATTAGAAATTGGAAGGGAAAAAAATGCAGTAATCTTGTATTCACACCTTGCCTGAAGGCAGCGATCTTTTTTGGCAAAGAAAAATCAATGATGTCTCCCAGGTCTCTGAAACAAGACTTTAACTGCTGGAAACCAAGAGGAGAGTTTCAAGTCAAAAAATGCCTCAGAATAGTAGAATGCCTTGAAGTATAATTGAAGTTTTGCTCATTAAGGTCAAAGCTGTGAAGACCTGACATTTCATCAAGATTTTAGCTAGAGGTCCTAACAAAATAAGCTTGAAAAGTTGTACAGAGAACTAGTGTTTCTTTTGCAGTGTTACCTTTTGACATGAGCCTTTGAGTCACTCTCTCCATTTTCGAGAAGCCGCGAGTGTAATTGGGAACTTTTTCGCCACATGTTGCCCAAGCAGAGCATAAGCAAAAGGAGGTTGCCCTGTCACACGCATTAGGAACAGACGCTAGACATTGTCATTGTTCTAAGTAGTTCATTGATTTCTCTCTCAAGACAGACTCTGACTTTTCTCTACAACTTTACAAAGGACTAAAACTTGAGACAAACTACCCAAAAATAGATTTACTCTACAACAGAGAAAACATGTGGGGGGTTGTGAAACATCGCTCGTTCTATATTTTTCTGCTTATTGTGTTTTTGTAAAGATAGTGAAGCCATCTCTATTGAAATGCTGCAGCCCATAAATGACTGTTAAAACTTGCTCTGAATCTGTAGCCTCAGGAGATTCAGATGGKTTTTTTTATTATTATTTTATATCATTTTCCTTTGGTATTGTCCCTTTCATTGTATCATTAATTATTCAGATGACTTCATATCCTTTCCTTTGAGAACAGCAGCCCACATTTGCAGCCCCTCTCCATTTGCTGTTTGTCATAAATTACCATTACTTCGCACACTGTCCTTTTTCTCCACATTATTATTGGCAAATTTTATATAGCCATTCCAAGTAGGAAGATTATGTGTCTTCTTTCAAATGTTTGAACACATTTTTTTAAAATGACCAACTTCAGTGCTATTAAGATTGCATAGGTTCATTGCTGGTTAAAGACATTTATCTTATACAATGAGTAACTAAGAGCAAGTTTTCCACACTCACTCTTTTCAGGAAGGCTCATATCTTGTGTATATATATATATTTCTTTGACCTGAGAATGGCTAGTATAAAGTCTAGTCACGATAAAGGAATTGCTACTGTGTCTCATATTTGACTCCTTGAAAAACTATTACATAAAAAAAAAAATAATTGCAATCTCTATTGAGTGAAAATCTCCTTGGACTGATGATTTACAAATAACAGCTTCATTGACAGTGATTAAAAATTATAGAATCCCACAATGACTTTGTCTTAGCCTTTGGAGAAGTAGGTTCATTTTCAGGAGAGGTAAATTTGTTGACTCAAGATCTAACATTTTCAGAAAAYGGAAGTCAACCATCCAGCCTATGCTAGAACACCTCCAGTGATCAAAGTCTGTATTCTTGTCGTTAAGTTGATGCTTAACTTTTGAATAATTTCTGGCTACTTTAGTGTTCCCAAGTACTGAAACAGTTGCATTCTAAATTTCAGGGGAAGAGAAACACAGCAGTTGATTCATTCAATAAGACATAACTGCGTATAATAGTTTTGAATCTGATATATGTGGAATAGATTAAAGAAGAACTCAGATAATTAATTTGTAGCCTGAGTCCTTTGGGTGCTGGAATCTAATGGGGAGGATTTAGGGAGGAATTAGTGTTCCCTGTTGAAAATGCTATTTTGTTGAAAATGCAGAATGTGATGTATAGTCTCTGTCAGGAAGACTGTTTAGACTGTCTTAGTGCTAATGCAATGACTTGCAGCGCATCTGACCTAAATACAGCCCCATCGATTAAACCAAAATGGCTAAATCTTGAGGCTCTGCTTTGAAGTAAATCTCATAACTTGTGTGTTTAAGGTCTGACACCAGACGTGTTAGACTTACTACATACTTGCAGGTGTCTGGGAAAGATCAGAAAACCTAGAGTGAGATGTTCTGTATATACTTAAACCATTTGTATGTTACATGCACAGAACGTTCAACACACACTTAGCAGAAATTCTCTCATTAAATGCCTAACTAGGTATATTCTCAGACCCTCTAGGATTTTCAGTAAAATCCTAGGAGACTTTCTTAAGCCAAGACTTTGCTCTGGAGGAGGAAGAACAAGCTGAAATGTTGTTTCACACAAGCCAGAGAAGTACTTGACTGTAGAGTCAGTTTCATACCTATTTACCATTTAATCATTTTTATAAAAAGAACATTTTTTTTTTTACAAAAACATGAGCAAAAGTGACTATCTTATCTATCAGCTGAGGTCTGTTATATGGCATCTGATTCAAACAGTGCATTACTTTTAGATTGCTCTCTATCTAGGTTAGAGTCTAAATTAGATGGTTTCCAGATGGCTGTTTTAATGGTCTGGCAAAACTGTTTCTGAAACATACCCATATGCACAGAGTCAAAGCAGAAGCATCTGGGAATATGACCTTCCTGCAGTAAATATCTCACTTTCACTACACATGCATAAGTAAAATAATAATAATAACAATAAAAATTAGACTCACAGTCATCATAGAACAAAAAGAAAACAGATCTCGAAAACTACTTCATACAAAACTGAATTTAGAGACTACAGAAGACTCTCATCTGTTTTGCATGATTTATTTTCTTTTATTTGATATTACAGCAGGATTAATTATTCATTATATTTTATTCCAGACTGACTTTTTCTGCTTCTTTTTCTCATCATAATACTAAACTTTTTAYACAATGCAGAATTTAAAATTTTGCAAGTGTTCTACACTCATATAGAATTCAACATATTCAGTATATGTGCAAACTGAGTCATTTAAACAACAAAACCTGTCCTGTAGTGAGCTCTATGTTGATAGAATAGTGTCTTCTGAAACGTCATAGATATGTGAACCTCAGTCCTGCAATTTGATATTCATGTAAAAAAGGTAAAAAGATAAAAAAAAAAGTTACTATCTTTTTAAAGTCCTTTTATATCCTCTCACAGTCAAAATCACACTGGTTTTGTCACACTCTGGAGGTCAGACCAGTATCTGTGTGCTAAATTATCATTTTCCATATGTTTTCTGATGAATCACATGTTCATTGTACACTACTGTTCATATGACAGCTGAATTTAGCCCTCTTATGATGCCTATTTGTATTTTTGTGTTGCYTATTTTCCCATTTTTCAGCAAAACTCACCAGAAATGTTCATTGGGATTGTCTGAAGTATCTTTGACTCCTTTTTTATTCAATAACTCTCTTCTATTCTAGTTAGGTTTACTATCTTCTGGAGACAAACAGTTGCACTGGAATTTTGAGAATCCATCAAATTTTATGTTGTTACTGATATTTTTACCTTAGGGTAAAAAGAGMTCTTATTATTCCAGCAAGGCAGAACTGAGACAGTGAGATGCCATTATTAGGAATAATCACATCACTCACTATGCTTCATCTCTTTTACTTTGAATCCTATTAGTATTTTTTTTTCTTTTCCTTTTTTTTTTTTTTTTTTTATTAAGATTTCAGGTATACTTATCTATCAGTCAAAATTCATAAACCTGACCCATCTTTTAGCTTTCCCACTCTTTCATTTGCTTAATTTCCCATAATGTCTGTGGCGACATCAAGTTACACTGTTTTTAAGCTGGCTCATTTAGGCTCTCACATGGCACAATTTCAATAGCTTGTTTTGATTTTTTTTTTAATTCTTTTGCTTCCATGTGTAGTCTCTGTAAAAGTAATTTTTAATTGATACTCCTCTGATGTGTGGAAGTACCTATCACTCAGATACAAAAAATAGCTTGTCCTAGCATATTACCATGACTTTCATCTTCACATTCCGCTTTACATTCTGCTTTTTTTATTCAGAACTCAAATTTATGCACCTTGAAAAATGTATGAGATCATTATGGTAATAATAGTATAATACAAGACAGAGGTTCCTAATTTTTTTTTTTGAATCAAGGATATTCATACTGTCTCTGGACCACCTGCAGAACAAGATGAATTGATAAAATAATCAATTTTACTGCTTAATATGGTTCAAAGTATCCCTTGTCTCTGTGTAGCAGTGYGAGAGCAATTGACATCAGATGCATGACTGTCATCCTCAAAGTGTTGTCAAGTGTATAAAATAAACAAATTGGCAACAGAGAAAAAACTCTTATTTCCATAACATCTTTTTTTTCTTACACTAATAATAATAGTAGATACTATGAAGGCACTATTTTGGGGGTACTAAATGACAGTTAGAAATATGTTTTTTTAACTTTGTAGTCTCACAGTAGAACATATATATATATATATGTATATATGGATTTTTTTTACAGCTGTTTGGGGGTAATGCATGTATTTTTCCGCAAGAAATGCTATCTATATAAGATTTGTTTCATTAAAATAAGACGTGGGTTTATTAGTTTTCCAATAACTGTTGAATAAGCACATTTAACAGATCCAGAAATAAATAGGATAAATGCTTTCCTTATAAATGATCTCACTGTAAATCTGTGGCTTGTGTATAAATTAAACAACTGTATATTACCCTTGTAAGTCTCTACTATTAAATTGGAATCTATTTACAGTTGATWTAGGAAGAGGAAGAAATAGGTGCAAAGCAAAAGAAGAGTAAATATTGACTGGAATTCAGAGGGCACACGGAAAGTTTTGCAAGCAAATCCTAACTGGAGGAAGCATGCATGGTTTCATTTGTTTAACACATGCAGGTTTGCTCTACTGCTGGGGTRTGTGGATTTGTGGGGTCTGGAGTTGAGATGGGCACCTGATATCACCTGTGYGTGTATGTGGGTGGCTGAAGGCTAAAACCATCTGTTGTGAAGAGGAGAGCTCAAGCTGTTGAAACCATCTGTGAAGAGGATAGAGAGAGATACAAGCTTCTGAGACTAGCCAGCACAGGCTACCAACACTGAAAAGCTACAGTCTGAAACTGTAGAATTGCCCTAACTAATTTCTTAGCTTAGTTACAAGCATGTTCTGGATGTTGACAAAAAGGAAGGGTGGTTCCCCTGGTGGCAGAGCTGTGTGGCTCTGCTCCCCAGGCAAGACGCTTCAGTCATCAGGAGTCTCCACATGTCCTGCATATGGAGCATATCAAAGGTCCACAGAGGTCCATGTGGTCTAATAGGAAGAATCATGATCATTTTGATTTCCCGTTTTTGAGGKGAAAAGGTGGACATACCAGCCCTCTAAAACATCCTCCCCGAAGTCCAGCTCATCCTCCCAATCCTCATTACTCAAAGTGGTGTTGGTGAGATTTTCATGTTGCATTTTGAAGGAAATTTTGTCACTTCTTTCCTATTCAAATTTGAACATGTTTCTTTAAACTCACYTAAGGTATTCACAGGAGAGTTTGTACAATTCTTTTTGTTGGTCACTGCCTGAATCATAACATACTTACTGGAGCTCTTATGCTGAGCCACCCTGTATCTTCACTTTTAAAACCTCTCAAGGCTGRTAACCACCTCATCCTAACTGCACACAAACATCAGAAAGACAGATTCCCACTGTCGTGCCGATTGGGGTGCCCTGCTTCAATAATCAGTTTGCTATACTTTTCACACAAGCAATATTATTCTCTTACGTTTCCATTTCTGTGTRGAAGCAACTCTAAAAAATTACCACATTCACTTTAAATCCTTCCTTCAGGCCTGTCGTTGTGGTAATGCTAAAAAATGCTCACCAGTGATTAGCGGGCTGGTGTGACCACTGCTTATTACATTGGTTACAGCTGTCTTACTGCTATTTTTGTGTTTCCTCTCCATCTGTCTTATCCACCTGCTCTCTCTCATTTCAGACTCAAATTTTAAGCTCCCTGGACAAAAACTCTCAATTAGTTGTGCTTGTACAGTGCCTAGCACGGTGTGTCCCTAGCTACACATTCTCCTTCAATACAAACGAATATGCACTAAGCTGCCTTGGAAAGAGGGACAGTGCAGATTCTGCATCTCAGGGCTGATTTACACCAKGTGTCCAATGTTATAAAAGCCTGAGTGAGTTTAAACACTGCTGGCTGTCTCAGCAAGCTACCTGGAAGGCAGGACAAAATAGCCTATTTTGAGCTACAGGCTGTCTTGACTAGACCACAGCAAAGGCTGAGCAGGGTATCTTTACAATACAGTAGAAAAGAAAAGCAATATAATAAAAATATAACTCTAGAATATACCTACTGGAGGAAGGAAACAATCTGTGCTTTAGCTATCATACTATTATGTACAGAATATTTAACTTTAATGCTCTTTACTTTTTACTAGCCACAGAGGTTGAATCTTTAAGAATATAGTCTTATTCATTCTTGTTCAACTTATTCATCAGTGACCTGGATGAGGGGACAGAGTGCCTCCTCAGCAAGTTTGCTGATGATACCAAGCTGGGAGGAGTGGCTGAKACACCTGAGGGCTGTGCTGCCATTCAGAGAGACCTGGACAGGCTGGAGAGTTGGACAGAGAGGAACCTCATGAGGTTCAACAAGGACAGGTGCAGAGTGCACCTAGGGAGGAATAACTCCATGCACCAGTACAAGCTGGGGGCTGACCTRCTGGAGAGCAGCTCTGCAGAGAAGGACCTGTGAGTGCTGGTGGACAACAAGTTGACCACGAGACAGCAATGTGGCCTTTGTGGCCAAGAGGGCCAATGGTCTCCTGGGGTGCATGAGGAAGAGTGTTGCCAGCAGGTGGAGGGAGATGATCCTACTCCTCTACTCAGCCCTGGGGAGGCCTCATCTTGAGTCCTGTGTCCAGTTCTGGGCTCCCCAGGACAAGGGAGACATGGAGCTACTACAGCAAGTCCAGCGTAAGGCTTCGAAGATGATCAGAGGACTGGAGAATCCCTGCCCTATTAGCAAAAGCTGCAAGAGCTGAGCCTGTTTAGCCTGGAGAAGAGAAGCCTTATCAATGTCTACAAATACCTTAAGGAAGGATGTTAAGAGGATAGACTGGACTCTTTTCAGTGACGCCTAGCAACAGAATAAGCAGCAATGGGCACAAACTGAAACACAGAAAGGTCCATCTGAATATCAGGAAGAACTTATTTACTGTGAGGATGACAGAGCACTGGCACAGGTTGCCTGAAGAGGCTGTGGAATCTCCTTCTCTGGAGATATTCAAAACTCGCCTGGACACGTTCCTATGCAAYGTSCTCTAGGTGAGCCTGCTTGGGCAGGAGGGTCTAGGATGATCTCTACAGGTCCCATCCAACCTCAAACTTTCTGTGATTCTGTATGTGATTCTATGAAAGCAGGAAAAAAAAGAATGAAAATATAATGCTTTAGACTCACTACTCCAAAATTTTCTTCTGATTTTCTGTGTCAGTGCCCAATTTTAGAGACACTTTAAGGACTTAATAGCCTTACAATTTTACACTCTCTTCTTTTTCCCACTATTTTTTTTAATTAAAAGGATATCTTGCTTGCTGAGTAATTTTCCCTTAATTTTCCCGCTTTTAATTCAAATGTTATACATCACAGTATCTCAATCACATTCTAGGTATAGTTCAAAATTTCAATTTATTAGAGCATCACAATAGGAGTACTACACATATATTTGAGAAGGCACTCCTATTGTAAGTCCTTTTAGACACATAATTATGGAAAAAAATACGAGCTCAAAATTTTATAGTCATACTAGCCTATAGGTATATACCCAAATTTAGAAAAAAATCTTTTTGCTTGTTTATAAATTTGAAGGTATATAAAAATGGAAATCTCATGCTTTACGATAGTATCAAGTGGTTTGTGCTTGTTTTGGATTACCAYCAATTGTATATAGAAAAAGTAAAATAGAATAAGCTTGGCCATGAATTGAAGATATGAAAGCTAAACTGCAACTTTCTTTGTAGATTCCATTATTCCRTTCTATTAGTGTCTACTGATAGTTTAGGTTTATTAATTTTATATTGAATTTTCCCCAAATTGTGCTCTTGGTAGTTTTCTTCCTTACTAAACTCCAGATTTTTAGTGCGGAATGCGTAATACTGCAGTGAAAAATCTAACAACGGTCTTATGAATAATAAACGTCAATATTACAATTTAGGGTGACATAAGCATTGTGAGTGCTGTTTTGTTACTGTTTTCCCTATGCATCTAAACTGTTAGCTTCGTTTATACTGTTAAACTGTTAGCTTCGTTTATACTGTGATAGGAAAAAAGATGAAATAGGAATCCAGTCCTGAAGCTTGCATAACAAATCAGCATAAAAAGATTATAGGATACACGAAATGGATGGAGTCATTCAAAAAATCCAAGATAAAAGCTTCAAAAATTGTTCTAGATCTTTGGCTCTGAATATTTCTTGGCTACTGCTCTCTGTAGCACTTCTTGAATAAGAATGTTTGTGCCAGCTTCATCCAGATTTCCTTTCTTGCCTTCCTCCCGCTTTCCCGAGYCCCCCACACACCTTGGCTTCCGTGCAAAGAAATCACCAACGTCGCCGGCTGAACGGGAACAGCGCCGCAGTGCAAGAGATCCTCTGATCTGGGTGATTAGGAAACCGCAGCCCTCGGGCGCTGCACAGCTTGCCCTGGCAGGTAGTCGTAAATCGGTACACCAGGGAYTGAATCTTTTAGACTTAAATGGAGAAAGGCAAAACAAGAACCACAGGCAGGAAACTGATTTGCAAATTCACGAGAGCATTGAGAAATATTTTAAGGTGATTATTTTTTCTCTATTAAACACTGAGGGATTTTTATCAGAATAAACTGCTAACAGTTGTAATAAATTATGTTTTAGTTGATCGTAGATGCCTTTCTTATACATATATTTTAGTCAATTGGAAAGCATGGAACTAAGCACAAGATTAATTTGACAAAATTACTTGGTCTAGTCTGAGGCCGTGTTGATTACCTCTTCTGGCCTTAAATTTATCTATTTGGCTTTTACAGGTTTAGTTCATCCCCGAAAAAGTAAGGTTTGGAGTTAAGGGCTGGGCTTTATTGTTTGTTTATTTTAGATTTCCTAATGCTGGTTACTTTCCTGGAAATAACTTGGCGGTCCTAGTTATCTGCGATTTAGAAACTTCGACAAACAGAAGCATACAGATGCAAGGGATGTTTCCCTCTGTATCTCTTCTTTTTGCCTTTTGGGAATGCGTGCATATCCTTCTATATTAAAATGTGGTATACTGACATTAAAGGATACGGTACAGAAAATTAGTTTCAGTGAATTTGAGGGAAATTTATATCAGCAGTGTAATTAGGTAAATTAATTTTGTATAATCTTTCTCAATAATAAATCTATGGGTCAGAGTATAACGGCTAACAACCCAAAATTTTCACCTAACAGCATATTCCAGTGAGGAGACAGATGTTATTTCCAATATTAAAGTTAAAAGTTAGCAAGTTACAATTTTTAGACTGTGTGAAAACTACCTAATGCAAGTAATGGTCAAAATCATGTGAAAATAACCAGTGGGAGCTAGTACATGAAAATATAGCCACAGGTCATAGTCGGTTATATTAACTTCTGTAATTGGTCATATTTCTACTTTTTCATTAGTACATAGTCTCAATTTTTTGAAGATTTCCTTAACAAGAAAGATGATTAAAAAGACTGTGATGCCACTGATTAATCTACACTTCTTCATTACTCTTCACCATTATTTATTTCKGTACGTTCTGCATCAACACACTTAATTTTGGTTTTGTTTTTGAAACAGTTACCAAAAGACTAATTTAGCAATGTCTTATGAGTGCTCTTTGTTTCTGGTTTGGGGCTATTTCAAAGTCATTAATTTGCTGAATTAATGAGGATGAAAAGCACTAATTTTATTGACAGTTTTTGCAACCTTCTTGTTATCCAGCAACTTATGATCGTAAACGTGTTGTGTGGCACATTAATTAGGCATAGGCTAAACTCGTCCGGAGTATTCTAGTGGAAAAGAATCTAAGACGTGAAAGCCGCAGTCTGGTGTTGGGCCTTGCATTCCCTCATGCCTGTCCTTCCCTGACCTGACGAGTCCTAAGTGTGGACACAGTCATCAGACAGCTCTTCAGTAAACAGCACGCTTTTTAGAGGAGTAAACAAAATTCAGAAGATCTTTCTAGTCTTCTTTAGAACGTAGCACTATGTGGACCTACCAGTTTTCTGATACTATCTCCATCAAGGATCTCACTAAATGCTACCATAGAAAGACATCTGTATTTAGAAAATATAGATATCAAGAAGACTGTGTGTTTCTTTCCAGGGCCATTCAGTTGCGATGCCAAGAATGGTGGATACAACATATCAGTTCATTGTTTCATGGCTAATTTTACTGCAGATAGATAGAGGTTAATATACAGCATATTTTAATGAAATAATGCATGTTTCAGTATTTTTTTTACCTTGTATTAATGATCTGAGGCTTTCAGTCTTTTGTAGTTACATAGAAATGACAAACTGAAAGTAAAATTCAGACACTATTTTTTTTTCTTTTGAGTTGGGGTGACTTTTATCATTTTTAGTGTTTTGTTTCTCTTTAGTGTCCCATCTCTCTCCTCCCTTCTTCCCCCTAMAATAAAGTATATTAACAAAAGAAACATGCACACAAATCTGAAAACATTAAGTCTGAAAATTCTAGAGCTAGGAAATGGAATCCCTCATGAATGTAAATATTTCATATTTCAGTTTTATCCTTATGCATAACAATCGCTGTCTTTTTTATCTGTCTGTCTTCATATAAATTTGGTGTCTATCACAGACTTTTCCTTCTTATGTTTCAGAACACTCTACCTTCTTTTCAATTTCTTTTTTTTAAAGCTAAATATGAAGATATAATTCCCCTGTATCGTTGTYCTAACTAGCTCTAAGCCCTAACAATATGAACTCAGTGAGATGATGTCTTATCATCTTAAATCAAGATATCTAATGCAAGTAATAAATTTCTCACTGAAAAAGTCATTTTACCTAGGCAAGAATCCACTACCCTTTTCTTTGCATGATTACTAGATGGATATCTGGACTTATTTTCTAATATTCCTTTTTTAATATTCCTTATATTCCTTTCAACCTTACGGTTGAAATTGCTTAAAAAGTACTTTTCYACTGTCCAATCTGTACCTTTCTGTTATATAAAAAGACCTAAAGATGCTGATGAGAACATACCTTGGGATGGTACCCTTACGGAAGATTGCTTTCCTATTTTTTTTCTATCTTGGCTTCCTTTTTATTAGAAATTCTTAATCAGATTTGTTTCTTTCTTTTTTTCTTTTTCTTTTTTTTTTTTCCTTTTAATGCCTCTCAATGCTTTGTGTTCATGGAATAGTTTTTTAGAAGGAAATAAAAAATAAAATCACTAAAAATTTTTCTTTCAATCAGTAAATTAATTTTTCTATTTTTTTTTATCTTACTTTCCTAAATTCAGGCATACCAGTGTTTGTGTCTTCCTAGGSGCCAATGATCATGTGTTAAAAAAGTGCCCTCATGTTGCAAGCCATCTCTCAGTTGACCCAACTGGATCATTTAGGTTAGGGAGACAAGTAGGCTTCTCTGTTGTTAGCCACAGAAGATAACTTTAATTATGCGAGCCTGCACATTTGGGAAGAGGACTAAATCTTACGAATTTAGCCACATCATAAAATTCAGGAGTGCCTTGCACAGAGCAATGATATTCCRAATATATACTTTTGCAAGATGCTATCTTCTTTCTCAAATATTTTTCAGAGAAAGCTGCTTATTTTTATATACAAAAATATATAGATAATCACAGGTAAAATATTCAGAAGACTTAGCACATAAGCTAAGAATTTTATATTGCCTTTGATCAGTAAATAAAGATCCTTTGTTATTAATGAGAATTTCATATCCATGCCACTGTTAAAGCTGCTATTTCCAAGGTATCTGATAGTATATATGATCTACTGAAGCAAAATCAACAAATAATTACTGTTACTCATTCATCTTTACAGTCTCTAATTTTTGTCTGCCTCAGATACTATCATATAAATGAAATGATAGAGATGGCTAAAACTAAGATCTATTTTAAGATTTTTTTTTCCTTCTCTCTAGTCATACCTCTTTGCTCCAGAAGGAAAGGAAACCATCTTAGAGATAATAGGACACCTGAGGTTTGAAAGCACCTTTGCACTGTTCACAGAAAGCCTGACCTATTGAATCTATATTTGTTTAAAGAAGAGAAGAAACATTAAGAGCTGGAAGGAAGCAGATGTCTTGTGGGACTATAAACTATTTGCTGCCTGCTTTAGAAAAACATCCTTGGTAAGCCTGTGTGCTGTTTAAGAGAAGTTGTATTTTACKAGCAGAACACATCTTTCAGAGTCCTGTGCCTCAGAGTGCACCTAGAGTGGGACCTTCTGCCTGAATGATATCTTGTTCCAGCCCTCTGTTGTAAAGGAAAATTAGGATTAGAGTCAGAAAAGAGACCCAGATGCAGAAGCAAAAACAGCCCTGGAGCTATTATTTTCCCACACACTGTTCCTGGCTTCAGAAAGGTTTCAGTGCACAATATGACTGAATGAGAAATATTACGTTCTCTGTTCAGACCAACCCTTTGAGATCAGTGGCTATCGTTTTCTAGTGCATACCCTTGTCTTGACACACCAGCTAGTAACCCCATGACCATAGGATGCTGTGTACTTCCTGATAAACACAAGTTGTCCATACTGTCCTTTGATTTTAGAACATGTGCCATACATAGAGAGACCTCAGTAATGAGACTGGTCAGAGCTATTCCTGGTTTTAGCAAAACCAAGATAATTTCTAAAGCGTTACAGGGCAGTGATGTGGGAGCTTGTCACCATGCATGCACCCGAAGTGCTAGACAGAAGAGGAAAAAGTTGGCAAAYGAGTTACTTTGTTTACATGCTTCTTTATTGGTATTATTATTTTACTACATAGAAGAACAATGGAGTCTTTGAGAAAAGCTGTGGGAACAGACCGCTATCATTCTTTATTCCCTCCCAGTGAAGGAGCTAACTCATGGGCATTGTTCTTGAAAACAGAAAAAAAACTTGAAAATATTGACAGACAGAGTTGCTCTGACTAGATATTGCAACAGACAAGTCTCAGTTCCTTTAAGGGTTAGGTTTTAATGTAATAATATGTACCTGATGAGAAAGAGAAACACAGTCTTTGCTTTTTTATGAAGACAAATATATTCTTTCTCAGCTACCTAAAATGTTTTGGACGTTGAAATACACTTTCAAGTTTTTCTGAAAAGAAATAGGATAAAGATCAAGTCTGATATGACATTAAAAATCATTATTTTAGATTTAATGGAAAGAAATGCATATTTCTGAATGAATTTATTCACTAAATTCCTAATAGCTCAGGTTTCCAGAGGTCAGCTTACGTGAATTAGATGAACTGTGGAAAAACTGAAATTAACCTGAACGTTCCTAAGGCTACTGTTTTTAATGAAAAACAATTTTGGGAKCCTGGGTTTAAAAAAATTATTGAAAAGATACAGGCAATGAAGGATGACAGGTAGCTAGAGATCTGTGGAGGTTGATGCRTATGATAGAATAGCAGCTATTGTGCCAAATCACCCAGAGAAGAAGAACTGAAGTCAAGTAACTGCCATATAAAGAGAGGGGTTCTCTGATGCTTATTGGGAGACAGATGAAAGTAAATGCAACATATGAGCATGAAAARGGGGAGAAACCTGTCTAAACCAGTGTCTCGGATCCTTTGCCCCAGCCCATCTCTTCATCGGGACTTTTTTTTGCAGCTGGGTCATCATGTCTAATTCCAAGCACAGAGAGGGAAAGGGATGAGAAATGCCTCTTTTAGTGACTACAGTGCCTCACCTAGAAAGCACAGTTTCAAGGCAGAGATGTCCGAGTGTCCATTTTTTTTAGGGTGCAAAGAGGTGACAGAGTAACAGGAAAGCAGGAAGTCTTTAATCTCTGTGATTTCCCGAAACTGTATCCTCACCAGATTAAATACTTGATATTGCAAATTGCTCTGAGCTCATTTGGAAATGAGAGTGCTTTAGTCRGTTGAATGATTCACAGGAAGCGCTTGTTATCTTTGAACCTCTAGGCCCTTGGTCTTCTGCTGCACATTGGTACGGGGGGAGAATAAGCACAGAGAAAATTTATGGATCACCTGTGGTCGCCTACTAGACTGATCCAACACCATTTCTGAAGTAACACAAGTGCTACTCATTTTTGTTTGTATGAATCATTATAGTTAACAGAGGAAAGAAAAGGTGATCTGAAAAGCAAATCCACATTAGTTTTTATCACACTCATAAAGGTTTTATACTTTCTGTTGTGATCTTCAACTGTCTCCATAGGTCAGGAACATTTTAGTGCTTTTAATTTTCAGAGGGGAAGACTTCTGGAAGCATTCAATTTTACTGCCACTAACATTTTTCTCAAGTAATTTTTATGACATCAGGGTAGCAACAACATAATAAGAATTCCACCAAAAAAGAGTTGCTAAGTAAGGAGAAAATAAATGAAACAAAAACAGATAATGAAAATATTATTAAAAGTTAACTTCATTTTTTTCTTGCAGCAAATCAAAATTGAAAATTGTATATAGGCTGTTCTTTAAGAAGAACAGATATATTTAAAAACAATTATTTTTTTATTTTCTTTTTCATTTCAGAAGGAATACAGTGATTATTTGACTCCAGGAATAATATTTAGCTGCTGAAATCAGTGCTATATCATGACAACTTTATTCCATAGCTGTCTTTTGTTGAAATGTCTAATGTAACATACCTTTATATCCATTTTATAAAGCTATGTCATTGGGTATTTTTTGGTTTTTTGGGTTTTTTTTTTTTTTTTAAAAAAAGTCATCAATCTTTGCAATAACTAAATTAGGCTAAAAGTCATTTTATATCACTTTGACTTTTAGCTATCTTCACACTGCGATATTAAGGTTTCCACATTTGCTGTAGGGAATATTTTATTTTTTTCTTTTCAAGCTAAGGCTCACTTTTCCAATTTAGATTAGGCAAAAGAAAAGTTGGAGATAGAAAAGTATAATTGACTTAATTTGGTTTAATTAACTGCAAGAGAATGAAGACAATTAGTTAATGCATCTTAATGAATTGAATTATGAAATGTATTACTCCCAATGGGAGCAAATGATCCCTGTAATGGAAAAAAATGGTTATAGAACAAAAAAAATGGGGGGGGGGAGGGGAAGAAAAAAAGTACTTTTAATCCATACTAGGGTGACTTATCCAAAGCAACTAGAATATTACAGATACTTTGTATGCTGTGTAGTAGCATTCAACATGTGGCAGATAAAATCTGTTCAGTGMGTTCCAGGTGAATTCTACACCATAAAATTCCCCAGAGGGGCCTAAGCAGGAGTTTCAGAATCTAACTGAAATAGAGAAAGAAATACACAGAAAAAAAGCCYTGCAACTTATTCAACTATCTTTTAAGGATACAAAACATTGTAAAAAAAAGTTGATTTRTATACCATAATAATAAATTAAAAGTATACATCTTAGCTATGATTCTGTGATTCTGTAATCTCAACAGTTTATCCATGCTATCTGAAATACAGATCTTCATCGAARTTCACTATTGGAAAAAACTCAACTATCTACCAATTATTAAGTCATTTAATTGTGATTTTCCATGTTTTCCAAGACAAATCACAGTATCAGGGAATGGCTGAGGTTGGAAAGGACTTCTGGAGATCTAGTCCAACCCCRCTGCCCAGGCAGGGTCACCTAGAACATACTGCCCAGGACCATGTACAAATGGCTTTTAAATATCTCCAAAGAAGGAGACTCCACATTCTCTGGACTACCTGTTCCAKTGCTCTGTCATCCTCACAGGAAATAAGTTTTTCCCTGGACACAGTACTGCAGGTATGGCATCACCAGGGCTGAGCAGAGGGGAAGTCAATTTAAATATTATAAGTACTTTTAAATACAATATAAACCTACTCAAAATTCCTGAAAAAATTCTACTATGTTGAATATGTAAGTATTTTAGCTAGAAAAAAAAATGGTTACCATCTTATATATATTTATTTCCTTTTTCTGAATTGAACTTTGTGTGCATAATCATCATTAGCAAAAGAGGAAAAAATCAGGTTATACTGGTATAGTATTTTCCATTCATTTTCAACTACTATCTATCTAATGTATTCTATTCCTTCAATGCAGCAGAAAAGGGATAGCTTCACACCATTCCTTTGCTAGCTTGATACCAGCTGCATTACTGCAAAATTACAAGTCCTGCATTAAATGTTGTAAATATTAAACATAATTGTTACTGCTAGTTAATAACATTCATTTTGCACAATCATCATTTTTTGTCTTACAGGGAGCTTATGATTTGAAAATTTGCATCTTACTGAAACCTTRAGGATTTTATCCATAAGCAACGTAGGTCCCTTAATGCTCAGATTTTTGTGTAATTTCCATGTGAAAATTGCATTATGCCTCTGACACTATGTAAATGAAATGAAGCTGCTATCCAAGTACTCCAGTTGCATATAGTTTGATGGCAGCGGTACACAAAATGAAAACAAGATTAGAAGACTAAAAGAAGCAGTCTCAGCACATACAGAAAATTTTGCTTTAGCAGTAGAGAACTGTTGTAAGTCTCTATGATACCAGTGCATTAAACAKGAATAGTGTAGGATTTACTGTAAATATATACCTATTATATGTATATGTATACATATTATGTATATATAGTGAGTACAATAAAGAAAAAAAAAAGATAAATGTGGTTATCCCTGCAGGAAACAATTATACTTGCAAGACCACTCACTGCTTAAAAAGAGCAGAGTTTCTCTGCTTGTTTGTGTTTTGTTATAGGACATAATAAACACTTTTAATGTCATTTCTCTTACATATCATAAGTTGAAATAGTAAAATGCATATTTAGGCATAAAATATTTGCAGTTTTGTTTCCACATCTTTCTTCAGTCCTGAGATTTTACTTGAAATATTCACAGTGTTGTATAGTCATTAGAATGAAATTGCAAACCTATTTCATGGTAAAGTGACTGTCTCACTGAAGTCAACTGAGAAATGGCAGGCTGCAAACCAGCACCGACATGAGCAGCACTGCCACATCTGTGACGAAGTGCAAATACCGCAGCACAAAACCTGAGTGACCCTCTTACCGATGCTTGTCCCTCCAGACTGCCTTGTGCTTGCTACTACGCTATATTTTGTCACATGAGAGCTAAAAATGTGTGAGATTGCTAGAAATGGACACACAACATTTCCAAATGGATTTACAAAACTTCTTCAGGGAAGTATGTTTTGTTGGGAATTAGCTAGATGGTGCTAAAGCCTACTTATCTGTTGCTTAAGCTAATGTGATCAGAGGCAGGGGTATTTTAGATCAGAGGTGAGAGAATAAACTGGACCATTTGGCTTGACTGGAGGTTTTGGTTTTTTTTTGGGGGGTGAAGGGGATGAGGATAAGGAAGTTTATGTAAAACAAAATAACTTCAATGTTCAAAACAGTGGAAAAATGCAGCACTTGAAGAATTTGAAGTGTTTTATATAGATTTTGTTGGCCAAGTGTYGAGTCTTGAATGTTTCTTGGGATCTCAGAGGAGTTGTCTAAAATTATAGCTGGGAGGAGATAAGTACTTTCACTAGTTTGACTGCACAAATCGGTATAAGATGGTGATCAATTTTCCGTCAAAATGCAACGTACAGAGACTAATCATTCTAAAAAGTGCTACTGACAGTCAAAGCCAGTGTGTSTTGTAGGAGATTGACATAACTGATAAAAAACACAAAAATATGTTTCAAAAATTTTGAATAGTTTTTCCAAATCTGATAAAAGTAGGTGGATGAAGCAAATTAAAGTAAGAGTAGATACACATCATTATTATCCTTACTGAACAATAAAGAAGAACCTGTTACCTTTTAGTTATGTACATATATGGCAACTGTGTGCTCATTTCTCACCAGYATTGACATGACATATGCACAGATACATGTCAATACTGATGAGAAATAAGCCAGCTGATGCAGCAGCATGTTTGGAATAGCAAACACTAAAATCTGTTTTGATATAATTGCATCCCAATGAGTGTCTTCTTTTGTAAAAGAGAAGAATGTAYACCAGCTATATGGGGTTTTTTGCAGATCTCTGTTCCTGTACAGCAATAGCCTTCACTATTACTGGTGACAACAGCCGCCAGTAAAAGGTATGGTGACTCTATCACTCAACTATGCTGCTGAGATTCTTTAGTCTTAAGCTAGTCAGACTTCCTCAGCAGAACAGAGTAAAAATCAATCAACAGTACAATAAGTAGTGTGCTTCAGGTAAAACTGACTGGGAATTTTCTGCCATAATTTGTCTCTCAACAGAAAATATAAAATTATGATAGGGAAAATTGCCCATGAAATCTACTCAATGCGAATTTGAACTGCTTACCTTCTAGGAAAAATTGCAACAGCTTAAGCAGAGACAATGCATTTTCTGCCCCTTCTYCCCCTAGAAATGAAAAATGACCTGATTTAACAATCCAAACTCTTCACTCAGCATGGTCTTGATTATCAGAGGCTTGGTGTAGATCTGCTCTACACCCTCCACCAGGAGGAGCAGTAACTCACTCATTTGTGCTTGTCAGTTGTTGTTTCAGGAAAACACAGAAGCAATCCACATCGTCTTGGCAATATGGTTTCTCCGTGACAGGCTGCGGATTAAGGCTTAGAGGATGAATTTTGGYGCTCTGAAAAGTATTCAATAGCCTAAAATTTACTCTCCATTTTCACTTTGGAAAAGATGATAGTGTTGATATATGTAGTTCTTTCCCCCTTCAAACTCCCTCCCCCCAAAAAATCCACTTTTTATAATGCCATAAATCTTCAAACAACTAAATCATTTGCAATAGACTCCAGCATATCAAAATTTGTGACTATTTCTAATTTTATTTGAAGGTAAAGCAGAAAAGACAAACTAGTTGCCATGTTGAGATTCTCTCTAAACAACTTTATTCAGTTCCAACTTCATCCCCCTCTCTCTCTCTCTCTCTCTTGCTCTCTTTTTTTTTTCTCCCTCCAAGAAGAAAGGAGACAAAAATAGCAATATACTGTGAAATTAGAAATAACACACTGCAGGGTACATGTGGAAACTTGATCACCCATTATACATAAAAAATATACACCACTCAAAATAGAAAGCTTATTATTTATTAAAAGAATTGGAGAATCTATCTATTAATTAGCTTTTTACCCACAAACAACTTCAAATATCACTTGATACCAGCACCATGATTTAGCATCAGTATATTTGACGTAGTCACAGTGCAGCTTGGAAATACAGTCTGAATACACTGACAGTAATTGATGTTATAGTGGAGACAGGTCTAATAGCTATTTGAAGATCAATAATTTCCCTCTTTTCTAAAAAAATCTCATTTGTTTTTTTGGTAACAGYGAGCAGCAAAATATTGAGGTAGATTTCAGCAAGCTACTCTCCAGTCTTTTTACAAAGAATTTTCAGTTATGAGATGAGGCTTCACCACTGAATGGAGCTATGGAAATATCAGCTTCATTTGAAGACAGGCTCATTACTRCTGTTGTCTTCTTTGAAAAAATAACATCTATTGCTTATTTCTGAAACCAGCACAGAGACCTTCCAATACTGCAGGGAAATAAGGAACAGATGTTGAAAAAAGTGTGATGTTGAAAGAGATGTTGAAAAAAAAGTGTGAACATTTAAAATATGGAAGTTTTTTTCTACTTTTTAACTTCTTTTTTCACTATATGGTTAACGTTAACACTGAGAGAATACATCATCATGATGATTCCTAGGCTAAAAGAGTTCTTTTGAACTTTGGAAATTAGTTTTTCCACAGAAAGTAGATATATAAGGGTTCTTTTCCTCACTCATCATGAAACAAGAACAGACAGCTGAGACAACTATTTAGCAGCTAAAGTGTTAGACTTTCAGGAGTAAAAAATGTATTTTTGAGCAGCAAAGATTTGGACCTTCAGCCTCAGGATCTTTCAGCCATAAGATGCTGGACCACCAGTTCTATTTTTTTTCAAATTGTGTGTCTCATTAGACAATTTCTAAGCTTCCTCAGTACAAGTTTGAACTTCACTAATTCTCACACACTTTAGGGAACTTTCTGAACATCTGCATTAGGATGACAGTACATGAGCAGTTCACTTTATTTTTCTACTTTGCAACTCTGACAAGGATATCAGCTCTTCTCCATTTACCTTTTGTCCTGACATATGTGTCAGGGATGCTGCTGAATGTTATTTAAACCAACTAGCTCAGGTGCTACTTACAGTCTAGCAATGGTAGCATGGAGATCCCTTGTATTTCTCTAGTGGGTTGTGCAACCTGCATTGAGTGTTCTGCTCATGAAATTATACTGCTATCTATGCCTAGGAGAATTCATTTAAAGTGGGTTTGATTATGTTTAGACTGAACCATAGGCACTGAAGCATAAAATGCTTTTAGAGAAAGTACTGACGTAATAGCTAGCTGTTAAATATCTTTTTCACAGACAATCAAGCTACTTGGTCATGAACTCATTGCTTTGCTAAGCAGGAGTCTCTATCCCAGTCACATCAAGATGACGAACACTGTTGAATTCCTCCAGAACCCACATTCTTGTCTGAGTATGTAGGAATAGGATGAAATAYGAACACTTTCTGTGGGGAAGTGAATATATAGATGCTGAAAAAAGAGGTGAAGATTCTGGTTTGCACCTGTTTGCTAGGAAATCGGAGGCATGAGACTGGTGTCCTGTCCAGGGAAGCAAGGACATATGGCACCAGAATAAGAGATGGGAGACAGTGTGTCTGATGTCTGTACCTCAGCTTCTGAGGTGAGCAGATGCAGGTGTGAGAACTACTACTGTGTTTGTCCTGGGATGTCCTATACAGAAATGGAGGGAAATGCAGTCTAAACATATTCAGAAAGCACTGGATTTATTGCAATATTAAACATTTGCAGATATGAAAATAAACCTGATAATATCTTCAGGGAAATAAAAAAAAATAAATAAAAAATAAAAAAAGCTGCCAGGGAGCATCCTTGCCTTGAGCTTTCAAGATGATCTGTGCATTTTCTTCAAAACTTGCCAACATTACTGAGAACCTAGCAATTTGTTACTACTATGACTACTACCACTACTAGCTCAGACCAGGCTGCCATGTATCTGAGTAATCAAGCACATACCTTAAAAAATATCTCAATGGAAGTTTTAGGTGGTGAGAAACAGGATGTGACCACTAAAACTTAGTTATTTCTGTCTCTGTGTTTGTGGCCAAAGAATTGAAAACTTCTGCTCCTACAACAGGTTGACATTAAACACCACTGCTGTTCATAGGATGCCTGAASAAACTGAGTTTTGAAATTCCTATACTGAAAAAAGCACCTTTTCCAAGAAATGTTTCCTGAGAGAATGGGTTCATTCTGCCAGTCCCRAAGGTGTTATGTAAAGAAAAATTCACTTTTATCTCAGCAGGGGAATGAAAAGTCATCAGCAACTTGATAGTTTCCATGGATGCACAAATTTTCTTGTCAAAAAAAAAAAGGTTCCTATAATCCAAGAGACTATTTTCTGTGACATTTCAGTTTCTGAAAAGCATCTATTTTTCTACRGAAGGACTGGGCCTCATAGCTTTATGTATCTGTATGATAGATTGTCAAATCACATCTGAGGACAGGGCAAGGCTCAAGATTCCAGTTACAGTGTGCTAATGTATTTGAAAATCTCTAATTGAGGGAAGGAAGGAAGAAAATGACAACCCAGACACCTTATTTTTATCCCAAAATACATTTCAGTGCAGGTTGAGGCGTGTATCTTGCTCAGTATGTCAGGGATCTGACTGCCTTTCAAAATTTTATCCCTCTCATCTGTTCCAAATTTGTACAGATGTTGATGAAAAAAGTCTTGGAGTTACTTTGCACAAAATGTCAGGAAGTAATTTGATTTTCAGCTTAGAAGAAAGATCTTGCTGTCACTTTAGCAATTAATAGATTATACCTTCCGGGGGGCCACCTATTTATTATTCTTCCAATATCAGATATACCTGTGGACAAACCTCAAGAGGTTTAAAGAGAAAAATATATTATATTTTCTTGCAGTTTTTGTGATTTACCTGTTTGTGCAGACTCATCACACCTATCCTTGCCTGTAGCTTGTCAGAGCTACATTTGAGAGATATTTTTGAAGTCTTGGAATTAGTTTTCGGTTAGTGTGTATGTACTTATTAGTTCTCTTCTTAGAGTCTCGATTAATATGAGAGATGAGCATATACTGAACATTTGAYTTCTAAATGATTCTGAGATCATTATTTGTTATGTTTTTAATCAGCTTAGAGATAGTTTCTGGAGAAAAAAGCTCTAGTGTCAAACTATTTAAAATACATAGAACAAATGTGACAGGATTATGATTYCTGACTATGCATATGAAATGTTCCTTTTTCATGGGTAAGCCTRTAATTCAAATGGCTGAGAGGAACATTGCACAGTTAAACATCACAAAACATGGCTAATCAAATTGATTTTATTCATTCACTCTTTTGAAGAATCCTGAGTGCACAGATAGGCTATAACTACCCTGACCATCCTCATCTGGGACTCCCATCAATACCCTCTCGCCATGGCCCAGGAGCCCTATTTAATCTTAGCCCTGTACCTCCAGTCTGAGTTTCAGCTGTGCTGAAGCTGTACCTGTGCCCAGACTTATCTTCCACTGATCCTTAGACTATTTGGATTACTTGGATGGACCTTAGACTTGACTTACCACCTTGCCTAGTTTGATGATTTCTGGCCCATTGCTGGATAGGACCCCTTGCTGTCATCAGCTCTGCTCTGTTCAGATGCTGTGAGACTGCACATTGCTAAGTGGCATTTCTACCCTGCCTGTGCTRTGGGTCACCCTGGCTCCTCGGTAACCTTCCTGCATGGAGCAGCCCTGTTCTTGCTACTRCTAGCAGGTATTTAGCTTTGAATCTATGATTGCTGTGTATTGCATGCCAAAACACACACACAAAAAATCGGTGTTCTTTTAAACTGGATACTGTCAGGGATTTTGTATTAGACTCTAAATTGGTCATGTTTATCTCCCCCCTCCCCAACAATTAAAAAAAAAAAATAGTTAGCAAGAAAATAAAAGATAACTTTACAAGAAAGCTATCTATTTGAATTTCTTCAGACTGTGCTTTCCAGGTATTTTCCCTTTGGGTTAATYTACCAAATCAAATAAACTTCTGAATAGTTATTGAAAGGCAATAAAATTGTTGTTAAGCATCTTCTCTCCATTTATTTCATGGCAGTTTTTCAATTCAATGAGGGGAAAAAATCATTTCTGGTTACATGGCTCTTTATAGCTCTTTCTATTTGCATTTCTGTATAGGTGCTACACCCAGTACTGTTTGTCTTAGGGTAGATTCAAGATTTTTATTTCTTAAATGAACCTTCAGAAATATAAAATGTTGATTATCCTGCCTGGAGCAAATAGATAATAGCCGCTTCCTTTAGCTGGCACTGGAAACTCATGATTGGATRTGTTACATATGTGTTTGCATTTAGCAACTAGAACAAACTACTTAGGAAATTTTAGTTTTAGAAATGACTTTCAGCTTGGATGCATRGCTCTTATTAATGGTAGTCACAATGTTTTAGCCAGTTTAGATTCTTCAGACATCCTGGCTATTCAGTAATTTTTTTTTTTCAATCTGATTATTTATATTTGTATCTGTATTTATATTTATACTTGTATATATATTTATATTTCTTGAAAATTTATGAGGGCATTCCTGAGGGCCTCTTATCATTGCACTTCTTTATCCCTGCCCTTTTACTTTAAAATTATTTTGCAAGTTCTGTTGGTCTAGGCTCCCAATAACCGACATTCCTTATTTCCCGGGAATACTGAAAAGAAAGAATCTTTTCCTGAGGTAACTAAATAATAGTATATAAAAATAATGATAATGGAAAATCCAGTATTTAWAATTAAAAAACTCTTCCCTATTTGTGACAGGGAGAATGCACMGTTTGTCAGTAAATGCAGGTATCCTTAATTTTAAAAGAAAAAACATTCTTTAGGATATTTGTCATTGGTGTATTGTAAAACTATTTGAGGATCAATATCAAAAAAAGTTAAAGAGAATCAATAACTCAAAGATTTTACTTAGAAAAAGTATGGTTAGACTCTATTTCATATTTTTTTGGGAAGTCCAAATTCCAGAGCTTGAATGGAATTCTATGTCAGTCCCAAAGACTGAAGGACAAAAGACTGTTAGACACCTACACAACAGAAAGTACTTTATGTTTCTGATTTAGTTTTGAGGTCTTCTGAAAGGTTACACTGGATACCCTGTTGCTGCAATATTTCAGTTATCAGTGTCTTACATACCTTTTACAATCCCTCATATTGTGTTGAAAAACATACCAGCATTCACTGTATTCCAAGGGCATATCATCAGAAGAGTTGGACTGCGATATGACTATATTCCCAAATGTATTAGAAATCATTAGCTTTACTCATGTACCATATTGTGTCAGCTGTAGACAATGGAAGAAAGCTGCTGAAACAGAAATTATTTCCATAACTTGAATATGTAAATGTTAATATTATAACAATTGAGTTTGCAAATTGCCTGGGTTCTATCTACTATCTTTTTATTRCCTTAACTTAGAAATGAAAGAACTCCTTAAAGACCAGCTAGCAGACACCATATAAGATGTTCATTTAACAATTTCAGCACATAGCTTTATCTGCAAGAATTTTCTATCGGCCAGGGAGACTATCCAAATAGACTGTTCTGAAGGGTTCTGGAAYAGCTTTCTTGTTTTCAACACAGACATTTTATTCTAATATTAAAATAATATTATTCCAACATAATCAGCATATTCAAAAAATCCCACAATAATTAACATTTYTTATTCTAACAGAGTTCAGCTGTATTTAGCTATACCTTTTTCCAGTCATTACTTTTCTCGTTGCAGACAGAGCAGCCTRTTGAAGACTGATGCTCTTTGTACTTTTGCCCATCTTCCAAAAAAGGTCCTCCTAAAAGGCCCTATCATCCTTTCTAATAGTTTTTTGAGAGATGATGCGCAATCCTCTCTTGGCCAAAAACTCAGTTCTTATATCCTCAGGTAGCACCAGGGCAGAACAGTATCTGAAGGCAGAAAACACTTTTTTTTTTTTTTTAAACTCCTAGTTTTAGGGCTCTACTGGAGTTCAGCTGAAATCCAAACTTTTCTTCCTCCTCTCCCTGGCAAAAAAAAAGTTATTGCTCCCTAGTGATTTCAGAGGTCAGTCTTGGCCTTTGATTTATTAATTGTACAATAGATAACATATCTCAATCTAAAACACAGTCACTGGGAGGAAGAAAGATAATATGAAGCTTTCATAGMTAGGTATTTTTTATTCTATTTCCTGATAATGTCAATGTTCTTTTCTTTTACTTGTCTACATCCTTTGCTTTTCTTGACATACTGTAGTAAAAAATATGCTGAGTAATTTCCTATGACTAATATGTTTAGAACTTACAGGAAGAGCAAGGCTTCTCTAAATGCCTCTAAAGAAAGCAGAAGGAAAATCTAATGCAAAGATTTTTATTTTTGTAGTGACAAGTATTCTCATTTGATGATTCACTGTTTACAAAATGCACAGTGTACTCATCAAAAAGCTGTGAAAGAGCATTTTAATCAACTTAGAAAACTACAGAAAGTTTTGGAAATACAACTAGAGGCAAGAAAACCTGATTTGCTTTTTTCCTATCTGCTTTTCAGGAAAAACTGMGTACTGAAAACTTTTTCAGAAACAAATTCTGTGAACTTCATTTAAGTAAATTCTGTCATCTATATTCAGTTTGAACAATTCCAGTCTCAATAAGCAGTCATGCAAACTATATTTTGAAGTCAGGTCCAATTCACTAATGTAAGAAATGACAGAATGCAAAACTAGTACATATATATACTTAAGAAATCCATCTTAAGATTTATATATACTAAATTGTCATCCAAATCCCCAGACTCCCACTCTGCCTAACTACCAAGTATCTGAAGTCTCTAATTACCTTATTTTAAACCTAAATAGTTTTTAAATACCTAGATCCAGTGATAAGTGAATGTTCTGAACAACACTGGAYTCCTGTTTAAGGACGTGACCAGAAGAGCAAGCATACTTCTCTAACAGAGATTTAATATCTTTCCAGTCATCTTCTGAAGATCAAGAACATTAATTTATATGGCATTGGTTTGTCAGGCGGCAATTAATTGCCTTACAATGGACTAGGTGCACAAACATGATCAAAGCATAACATAGTTCCCCTAATGTCAACCACTGCAGTGAGCAAGGTGCACAATCATCTTTAAGAAAATCTGACAGAACCCCAAACAGTACTCATTTCACCTAAAAAAAAAGGAAGTCTCTTAGAAAATCCAATCTAATAAATACAATTTGAGCCTATCCAACTCATGCTGACTGAGTCCTAAACACTTACAAAATGCTGTAGAAACATCTTCCTAAAAATGTTGTGCTATCAGCCTGGTTAAATGTATGTTATGGTTATATAGATACTTACTAGTTCGAAGACTCAGGCTGTAGAATTCTGTGCTTCAAAGGATTTCCCAGCCTGAAGAATTCAAATCTATTATTGTCCTAGAAGATTGCACTAATCTGCACACTACAGCACATTTTTGAGGCAAAACTATCTTGATGTGTTGAAAGAAATCCACGTTTTTTTAGAACCAGAAGAAGAGAAAGTAAAGCTATAACTTCTTCTGGCTTCCATTCTCACCTCACCTTTTTTCTTTTTATTTTCCCCTCCATTATCCAATAACAATTTGAAATAAACCAAATATATAGATCTGAGGCATCCTTAACCCAACCTGAATATACCACAATACTATGAAGTCTCTTATAATATCTCAGTGAATCATAGTTCTTTGTTGAATAATCAGACACAACACACTTTTTGGATATTGCTTGGATTTGGAACACAGATCCTTCAATGTTCTAAGTTTCTCTRTTGGTACCATTTCCATGGGAAAAGTGAGAATTCACCAGGAGATACTAGTACCATACAACACTTTCTTCAATTGAAAACCAGATTTTTTGCTTASTCTTATTTATTAGACAAACCTTATAATCAAAATTTTATTTTTAAAGCTAGATATTTTAGCTGAAAGCTATCTCACTGTTTTTCTTGGAACTAATTTTTTAACCTGAAATTCTAAATAGTGCTAGCAGTCTATGTACTTTATTCTCCCCTGCTTATTTTTTAGACAAACCTTATAGTCAAAATTTTATTTTTAAAGCTAGATGTTTTAGTAGCAAGAAATCTCATTGTGTTTTTCTTGGGACTAATTTTTTAACTTGGAATTCTAAATAGTGTTAGCAGTTTATTTACTTTATTCTCCATTGCTAAAAGCATATGCATGTTCACACACATGCGTATTCCGCAAATAATCTATCACAATGGTGAATTCATAGTGACTATCTGGATGGCATGGAGGGCTCTAAAGAGATTGGTCTTTGCAGGTCAATGCTACAGTCATAGCTTTTTACAATGTAGCCTGACAGATTCATACTTGCTGTTGGACATGACTGTTATAGAAAAGACAGGCAGGATCAAGTTCCATTTCAGCTTCAGCTTGTGCAACAGAGTAAGGCTTAATATTTAGTCACTGCAAATTTAAATCTTAAGTAAGTACTCTATTCTATAAAACAAAAATTCTTATGCATGTCACCAGATTAGTAACTACTTCTGGAGTAAAAATAAAGCTGTAATACTATACAAATACAGAGAACCAGTGATTTTTGTTGCTACCCTCAAAACATAACTTATTTTGTTATTTTTGAAGATTAATTTTTATAAAAGGTAATACTCATACCATTTCTTTAGCTTCTGGTAAGCTTCAGTACCTTGATTGTTTTATGTTTAATTAAAGTATTCCTGATATTTATGTCATCTTTCATAGACTGACTTCAAACCTAGACTAGTTTTCTGGTTTTTAGAGGTGTCTCATTTTAAGTCAGTTTAATACTTGACTTTTTAAATAAGGACACTAATCAAATCTCCATAAGAAACAAGATGTTATTTGATTCAATAATTTCAGCTTTCAAAACAGACTAAACATTATCCTAAAATTATCTATTCTTCTGGTAAATTATGCTGAAAATACCCCTTGAGAGACAGCTGACAGGTGCCAATCAGATTTGCAAAATGGTGTTTTTGTTTAGCTGCTCAACACTCCATCGCTTGGGAATCCACAACACCTGCAGATAACATTAACTTTGACACATCAAATGACTAGTTTTCCTCTGTGTTACAACAATGACTTTTTCTTTAAAACCCACAAAAATGATATTTCAAACAATTCTCTGCTATGGTGACAAATTTAGTACACATTTTGGGCTGGGACAATGTTAAAGATACAGGAGGTGTGCACGTTTCAGTTTTATAAGAGCGCTGTAAAATAAGTGTGTTTGCCTTGACAGCCGGGATAACTAAAGGGGAAAATATTCCTTTCCGTGGTCTCCAATTTCTCTAGAAATAGTCAATGTCAAGAAAGTGGGTGGTATGAAAAGGACAAGCAAGAAAGACCAAGCATATGTAGAAAAGAAAAAGTGGAGAGAGGCTCTGGAAAAATTTTGTAAATATATCTTTTAAGGATTAGAAATGTTTGTGGTAAGACCCCAGGCATAGCTTGTTGCAAAGGATAAATATTCACAGCATGGCAGTAAAATGGCAGTTAATGTGATTAACAATTACAGACCTCATATTCTTAACAATTTTGATGAGATTCTTATTAAGAAAATCTAGGTGTGGTACCACATTTTCATTAAGACATCTTAAAAAAACAAATTCAATATAACAGCACAATGAGTAACAGCACTTAATTTGATCCCAGAAAAATAACATCTCAGTTGGTATGTGAGAATTATAATCATCTGACAGAAACTTTCTTCCTCTGTCTTCCCTTCAAGCAATCTTTTTCTTTTTTCTTATTTATATATCCCATCTCCCTCCCTGAACTGATGCCTTGCATCTTGTTTTGTGTTTCTCTTATTTCACTCTTTTTGAAAAAAAGAATATGTATTTTTGTACGCAAAATACCTTGTAAAAATGACAGAAATATATAAAAGAAAGAAAAAGAACATTTTCTAAGGCTCACACGCCAACTAGTTTTAAATGGAAATTAAAAGGTGTAACTGCCTCTTGAAATTCTCCGTAAAAGGTATAATGGGACCAATAGCTGAATTTGTTACCCCCAAATATACCATGGCTTCCTGAAACAACTTAAACTTTTCAGGATCTGTGACTCTGGATATTGATCAAGAAACATTTTCGTTTCAATGGCTAGTACCTTTGTAGACATATATTGACTATTCTAACACTACAATTTTTGTTTCTTTCTTTCTTTTTTATCTTCAAAATTAGTTCCTTCTTTCTAATTTAGGATGTACTGAGTCAAAATTCAGGAAGTGCAAAGGTAGTAAAGCTTGATTTCCAATGTAATATGTCAATATGTTTTAATCAACAGAGAGTTGTTGGATACTGTTTGTTAATGTCACAGAATCACAGAAGCACTCAGAATCACAGAATGGTTGAAGTTGGAAGGAACCTCTGGAGATCATCTAGTCCATACCTCCTGTCCAAGCACGGCCACCTACAGCACATTTCTGATCCTGATCATCTGGATTGTGTCCAGATGGCCTTTGAATATCTCCAAGGATGGAGACTCCACAACCTCTCCAGGCAACCTCTTCCAGTGCTCTGTTAATCTCACAGGAAATAAGTTTTTCCTCATATTCAGGTGGAACTTCCTATGTTTCAGTTTGTGCCCATTGATAAGATCCCCTCTCAGGCTTCTCTTCTCCTGACTAAATAGGCCCAGCTCTCACAGCCTTTCTGCATAACAGAGATGCTCCAGTCCTCTAAACGTCATAATCCTACGTTAGATCCTCTCTAGTAGTTCCATGTCTCTCTTTTACTGGGCTGAACTTGTCCAGAACTGGACACAGTACTCCAGGTGAGGCCTCATCAGGGCTGAGTAAAGAGTGAGGATCACCTCTCTTGACCTGCTAGCCACACTCTTCCTAATGTATCCCAGGGTGCTATTGGCCTTCCTGGTCACAAGAGCACATTGCTAGCTCATGGTTAACTTGTTGTCCATCAAAACTCCCAGGTCTTTCTCTGCACAGTTGCTTTCCAGTAGGTCAGTCCCCAGCCTGCACTGGTGCATGGTATGGTCCGTATGTGCAGGACTCTGCACTTGCCCTTATTGAACCTCATGAGGTTCTCCTTTGCCCATTTCTCCAGCCTGTCCAGATCTCTCTGAACGGCAGCACAGCCCTCAGGTGTATCAGCCACTCCTCTCAGTTTGGTATCATCAACAAACTTGCTGAGGGTGCACTCTGCCCTTTCATCCAGGTCATGGATGGATAAGTTGAACAAGATGGGATCCAGTACTAAGCCCTGGAGCACACTGTTAGCTACAGGCCTCCAACTAGGTTCTGCACTACTAATCACAATCCTCTCAGCTCTACCATTCAGACAGTTCTCAATCCACCTTACTGCCCACTCATCCAATCCACACTTCCTGATCTTACCTGTGAGAATGTAATGGGAGATGTTGTTGAAAGCCTTGCTGAAGTCAAGGTAGACAACATCCACTGCTGTCCTCTCCTCTGCCCAGCYAGTCATTCTATTACACTAGGCTTTGAGACTGGTTAAGCGGGATATCCCCTTGATGAATCAATGCTGACTCCCCCTGATCACCTTCTTTTCTTCCACATGGTTAGAGATGGCATCTGGGATGAACTGTTCCACCATATTTCCAGGGATAGAGGTGAGGCTGACTGGCTTTTGGTTTTCCTAGGTACTCCTTTCCCTTGCTGAAGCCTGCAGTGACATTTGCTTTCTTCCAGTCCTTAGGAACCTCTCCTGATCTCCATGTCCTTTCCAAGATGTTTAAGAGTGGCCTAAAAATAATATCCTCCAGCTCCCCCAGCCCTTGTGGATGCACCTCATCAGGGCCCATGGATTTGTGTGTGTCAAATTTGCCTAAATGATCTGTACCCCCATTTTCCGGGACATGATGTGGGATATAAGGTATGATGTAAGAGCGATGTACAAGTCAAGACTTAGGCAATTACTATACATGGTAGAGTAATGCTCCGAGTCTGTTCTGGGTCTGCCTTGTGCACAAGATGAGCAACAGGGAGATTCCTTCAAACTAGGCGGGGAACAAAGAGCTTTCCTAGTTTATAAAGCTTTCTTAGTACATAGCTGAGATGCCTTAGTAATGTGAGGTCCTATGAGCTACATTTGGAGCCTGTAGTAAAGTTAAAGAATAGTCAGAAATACTGTATTCATGAAAGGAAAGTGTGAGGATTGCTTAGTTATTCTCTCCTCAATCCTGCAGCCATGCAGTAAATTAAAAGACATGTACTTTACCATCTCAGGGTGAACAGATCACTCTCCTTTGACCATACACTTTCAGAACCTGAGTTTCAGATTGTCCAGATGAATGTTATGAAATTTGATATCGTTTCCTAAATCAAGGAAAGGCTGCAGTCAAAGTATAAAAGCATGAAAGAATGAAACTAAATAAAGCCAGTATGCCAATAAATCTCAAAGAAGTTGACCTAGATTTTCCCATATGACTAACTTCAGTCATAGATTTAATAAAGAAAACCTATTAGTAAAGTCAAAAGCATTAATCTTTCCCTTTTAGCCTGACAGATGAAATACACTTATCAGGAACCACTGTCCTCTAATCCTTCATACCTGATGCCCTTATGTGCAAGAAACACTCCTTCATTAAACTGTACATCTTTTAACCACATAGCTTGTTCCTGAACTTCAGCAAATTCTTGGCATAAATCATTGAAAGGACGACATTATCTACATTTGCATTAAAGTCTTTGAAGAAGATACTGAACAAGGGGACTTTGACTCACTTTTGAAGCTTTATTCTCAAATGTCTTATGAAAATGCATAACTTTCACAATGAGACAAGTAGAATGAATAAAACGTCAGAATAACCATTTGTATCAGAACTAAATTGGATTGATGTTTTCTAATAGAATATACCATTTAAACAGCTAGTAAGACTGGTTACCTAACTTTAAGAACAATACATTTAAGCAGGAGTCATATTTTATGCCAATGATTCAAGTCTTTTATAAATTTATAATTTCATGTTACCTGTAGCACTTTATATCCATGACATGGATTTTTCCTTTTTAATGTCTTATAGCACTGTTTACATTTATTCTGTATTCATATAGCTATCATTTACTCATGAGAGAGAAGGTAATTATTAAGGTGCATTTTGCAAACAATGATTTGAAGCACAGGAAACTTCTTATGGGATACAGTATTTAGATGCTTTTTCCATTCTAAGCCTTGCCTTTCCTTTGTGTTGGATATATATATGTATAAAGTACCATATTGTGACATTCAAAGATGGCAAAACTGAAACCTTTACAGAAGGAGTTTATTGTGATTGTAACTGAGACAGTTCAAAATTGGAATCTAAGTGGAATTATGTATGGCAAGAATTTCTAGTCTTGAAAAATTGACATTGAGTTCAAGAAGAAAGATGCATCCTTCTCTCAACCTGACAGAAAGGGCTCTGGAGATATGCGCTTTCCTAAAATGGCTGCTAGGTATTTCTGTAAAGTGAGGAGATGGCTTCAAAAATCTGATTGTTCCTACCAATGGCCATAAGTGATAGCACCTGCTACTTAAAAACAACTCTCTGGAATATATCATTCAATTCACACTCGACACACTGGTGCCTGGCCTTGGGATTCTCTCGGGAAAGCTGACATATATTTGCCCTGGTGGAAATGGACACGTTCTGACTATGCGATGCTTACATAGTTTTCTCCTTTTTGATCCTTGCTAATCTAATAAAGGTATGTTGTTAAACTACCAAGGATAACTGGATTTAGTGAAGTAGCATCCTGAAAGTGAGAGGAGCAGTGTATATATCAGTGGTTCAAACTATTTCAGCCATCAGAAATAAAGCTTACATAAAAAAGACATTTGTAATGTAGAAACAAGGGCATTCTCAGTGCACATGGTAAACAACTGCCACTTAGGAACAGAAGCGGCAGAAACTATAAATCTGAATACTGCTTCAGTTCCAAGACAGAAACACAAATCTGAGAGTAGCAGATTTCTCTGTGGGATCTCACGGAGAGTTATCTGTAGCAGAATATACCATTCTAGCACAGCACTTCATTTCTAGGCAACAAGGTGAGGAATAGATTGAAATACCGGACTGCAGAAAGGGCCAAGTTATTCCAGAGCTCTCTCATAAATAGGACACRTTATATTTCAGATATTTTTGGAAAAGCTGGACTACTGTCTTCTAAAAATTAAAATCAAAAAGAAATGAGGAAGGATTCTTAGAAACTTTGGTTGCTCTTCAGGAGACACAAGTTTATTCCACTCAGCAAAGACTGAAAGCTGTGATATTGCCTGCAAGCAAGAAATAAACATCAGCTGTTACATCCACACTATGTTTGTTTTCCTTTCCAAATCCTCTCTCCCTCAAACTTTAAAGATGTAGACTAATTTGAGAATTATTAATACATAATGAGCAATCACTTTCCACATTGTGATTCTACTACAAACTTAGGATGTATTTAGAAAAATAACTGGCAACCCGTCCACTCTTGGATGCCATAAGTGAACTGAATAAGCCTGCCATCTACCTTATCAAAAATATATGCAAGAAAATTCTACAAAACAAGGTGAGAAGTCCTAAGTCACAGTGTAATTTCAAAGTATACATACTCCTCCGCAGCATCTGCCTCTGCGAGGACATCAGCAGTCACAACCTACCTTAAATGAACTTTTCAGTCTTTAGCATGAAGGGCAGTTGGTCTTCTGTTCAATGAACGGGGTAAGTTCCTTTTCCATTTCCAGATGATCGTTAGGAAAACACAAAAGCAGACTTGTTCCTCTTCTCATATAATGTGAATAGGAACATATACCTTCTGTTTTCTTCTGAATGGTTTAGACAGTGCAACTTTCTTTTGAGAAATAGTAGGAAAGATCATAATCCGAGTCTGATAACTGAGTAATCTTGGACTTAAAAAAAATATTTTTTACTAATATAAATGAAGGGATTTTCAGCTTTATATAGCTCCTAATTGACCTAACTTCTTAAATCATTGTTTTAATAGAAAATTTAAATGAAAGAAATATTCATATACACAGTTACTGAAAGCTAAAATTGTAATTAGTAAAAAGAAGGAATAATTTTGATGTTGTTACTGATGAATATAATAAACTTACAAGAAAAAAGAAAAAAGTCCGCATGTTTTCCAGAAGAATTTTTCAGTAGAAAAACTTTTTATTCAACTGTTCTATCACAGACATTTCGTAGTAATGATTACAGAGAAAAGAATAACAAATACTGTAGCAGAATAATATTGCTTCAGTTTTGTGCATGTTCCAGTAACTCTTCAGGCAAATTTAGAGAGATAAATTTTTTCCATATCACATACGTCATCTCTAGCTGATGACTGTGCTTATAAAAGAAATTGTGGAAAGTCCTCTAAAATATTATCTACCCAGGAACATCACAGTCATAACAGGGAGAAGAAAAAGGATCATGGGTAGAATTTTGATTGAAAAGTTATTACAGAGAAGATTTTTTTAAAAGAAAAGGAAGATTTTTTTAATGGATATCAACTCTTAAGCTTCACAGCATGAACTAACCTTTAATTAACAGAATCAGAAAGCTTTCCTTGCAAGCATGTTGCTTCGTAATTGCATAGGGTTTTATTTGGTAAACTTTTTCTTCTGAATCATCAGGGCTTGTTATTTGTTAAACTATTTAGTGGAATAGATATTTGACTATGACTTGTCTAATCCTGAGTGGTAGTTCTGAGGGTTTAAGGAACTACTCCTCAGCCACTGGTGAAATATGGATGACCCCATGCTATAATACCCTCACGCGTTTAGTATACTAATTGTTCATTTCTAAGTTAAATGATCTTTTCCCAAATGACATCACAGAGATTGACACAGACATCAAAGAGATTGACAATTCACAAAGATACTATTTTGATAAAAAAGTTTCCTCACAAGTGTCAAGTAAATTCTAAATAAAAAACTTTTCCATGTAAAGTTTACTTATATAGCTTATTGGAAAAATATTATGTTCCCTTTTGTTGTAATTCAATTTCCTTGGTTTATTTTTTACTTAGCTTCCAACAGATAGAAGTAAATTTTATTTTAGGAACTCACAGCATGAAACTCAGGTGAGTTTTGGTAACAGGAATTTGTCCACTGTGTTGGGATAAAGTTCATTTCTAAAAGCCAAATGGGCCTGAAGAATTCACAGCAAGAACAGTGCATAACATTATTATGCTCTATAACAAAGGGAAGTGGCCCTGTTTTCCAGGATGCTTCCCGTAGGGCACTTCTTCCTAAGTAAGACCCCTCACATCAGTAGCAGTTGGCTTTGAAGCATGGCTGGGAGGACACCAGAGAAGGTGATTAAAATCCGTCAGAACCAGGTAATCAGGCATGTGTCTATTCTTGACCAGATGGGAGAGCTTCAAGTTTGCAATTCCAGCAGCAGATGCAGGAGGAAAAGAAATGAGAACAGACTGAAAGGATACAAAAGATAAAAAACAGTAAGTATAGGAAAAAGAATTAGGGCAGAGAAAGAAAGTAAGGCTAGACCGTACATAAAGGAGTCAAAAAAAGTGTGTGTGTGTATATATATGTACATATATACACACACATATGTACATATATATATATGCTTAAGAAAGATATGTACATATATACACACATATATACATATATATATATATGTATGTATATAAAAGTGGTCAAACCTTTCCTGCTCTCTATACATACATAAATTCTCATATATCTCAAAAACATTTCTCTCTGCATAGTTCTAACCAACCTAGTGATGACAGTTCTCATTTTCATCCATATTCAATCAGTCAACAATAATTTCAAATAGTGTGGGAGTCTCATCTGACACATCTATAGTTACTCTACTAAAAGAGAATTGAGTATTGTTACATTTTGATTAAGCAGAGTTATTCTGACTTTACAGTGACCACATTTTTTTCTCTGTGAGCATAGGCAATAGATGATAGAAGCTGTGTTAATTGAATAAGTCCATTTTACAGTCAGACCACCAGCTGTCAGGGAACAGATGTTTAGAACTGTCATAAGAAATTTGCTTAAGCACTAATAAAACAGAAAAAATTAAATGAGAAAACTTTGCCTAATTTTTATTTGTTAATTCTAAAATACCATGTCAGATGAATATAATTACTTCTTCCTTGAAGTTTTCCCATATTATTGTAGTTAAAAATGCAACAAATATAAGCTTATTCTGCTTGATTTACTTCCATTCCTATTATGCATCAAAAGCAGCATCTGCATTTTATACAATACTAAATGAATAAAAATTTTCTTAATACTGAAACTCTTTTATCCTATATGCCATAAAAACATCAGTTTATAACATATATACCTGAGGAGCATTCATCCTGACTATGCTTTTACCTCAATTAGTTCTAATCTCTTCATGCTACTTCTCTTCATGCAWGACTCATCACCTGAATAGCAACCAAGGTATTTTGTTCCCATATCAATTAATAAGCATTTTAGAACTGTCTTTTAAAAAAAAATTTCCTATGAAAGGTACTTGCCTTCTTTAAAATATTTGGCTAAACAAAAAGTTAACAGTTAATTTTTAGGAATTGTCAGAATTAGACTCTAACATCCTTATTCAGATACTTAAGGATGTCATTCCATTTCCATACATGCTGAGTACTCATTAAATTGGAATGGACAGAAACTGATGGCAGCTCAATATATTGAAAAACATTAAACCATTAGTTAGGAATCTTCATAGGAATTTAAGAACTTCACCTAAGGAGAAAAATCATATAGGATACTGGACTCAGTAGAGGATATGCAGTCTTGTTTATGATTTCCATAGTTAACATTTACAATTAGATAAGTATTTTTTACCATTGATACATTGTAACACAGATCCAGAATCTGTGTTTTATTCAAGGACTATTGTCTATATGATAGAGTCATGAAATATTTATACTCTATTATCTGAAAAATTATAGAATTCTATTGGTTTATTACATCAAGTAGCTAAATAGATTGAGCTTTTCTGCTGAGGTCAAGTCAAAGGAGCTTGTTTCTTTGAAAGTTAGGAGATAAACGTTACTCTATACTGGACATTTGTTGCTTACAAAGTTGAAAAGGATAATCACATTCTTTCTAACCATTGGAAGGCATAGTTTTAGCTATGAGATGAAAAAGATGTAAGCATGAAAAAACAATCCTGATTTTCAAATGCAAAACTGAACCCCGGGAAAAAAAAAAAGGCTTTTACTTAATGTGTGTCAATTCAACCTCAATAGAACATCCAGCTGTTTTGCTTCCCTTTATTTACTGGGCACAAAGAAAACATAAACTTCTTTAATAAACAAGAATATTTAAGCAGTTCAATTACATTTCCTGATTCCATGTGGTGAGTTTCCAATTTTCTTCATTGTTATACAACCTGGATCTTTGAAATTCTTTTTGTTGTTCAGGAAAGCATGTTACTCTACAGAGAATTAAGTGATAAGCAGTGTGAACCACTATGTGGAACAGAAAACTGTTCTGGATGATTCTTGGAACTGTTAAAGATCTGGGGCAGTTTTTCTTTTGAACACAAATGCAAAGAGTTAGAAATATAAAAGCTTTCAAGATATAATTTTTCTGTTGGAAAGTGTTCAAACTTATAACTCTCTTCAAAACGTATCTGTCTCAATGACAGGAAAAAGGCCCTTTTACCCTGCCCAGGTGGATGCATCTCTCGTCTCTGGTTTCAGAGTTTTTAAAGTTAACAACTGTTAACTTGTTTTTCAAGGAATCATTTTCTATCAGGGATAAGAAAAGGCTTTTACCATTTTTATTCATATTTAATTTTCACAAATGCTTTTATTTTTCATATGCCTTTTGGCTTGAAATACTGGTACCCTCTAGCACTACTACATCTTTTAAAAATGCCTGAAAGGAAGCTCTCGTAGCATCATAGAATCACAGAATCGGTAAGGTTGGAAGGGACCTCCGGTCCAACCTCCCTGCTCAGCAGGGTCACCTAGTGCATGTTAGACAGGGTTGCATCCAGGTGGGCCTTGAAGATCTCCAGAGAAGGAGACTCCACAGCCTCTCTGGGCAACCTGTGCCAGTGCTCCGTCACTCTCACAGGGAAGAAATTCCCCCTCACGGTCAGGCAGAACTTCCTGTGCTTCAATTTCTGCCCATTGCCTCTTGTCCTGTCACACGGGACAACTGAAAAGAGTTTGTCCCCGTCCCCTTGACACTCTCCCTTCAGGAACTTGTACACATTGATCAGATMCCCCCTCAGTCTTCTCTTCCCCAGGCTGAAGAGGCCCAGCTTTCGCAGCCGTTCCTCACAGGGCAGATGCTCCAGCCCTCTGATCATCCTCATAGCCCTACACTGGACTCTCTCCAGTAGCTCCATGTCTCCCTTGTCCTGGGGAGCCCAGAACTGGACACAGTACTCAAGATGAGGCCTCCCCAGGGCTGAGTAGAGGGGCAGGATCACCTCCCTCCACCTGCTGGCAACACTCTTCCCAATGCACCCCAGGAGACCATTGGCCTTCCTGGCCACAAGGGCACATTGCTGGCTCGTGGCCAATCTGTCATCCACCAGCACTCCCAGGTCCTTCTCTGCAGAGCTGCTCTCCAGCAGGTCAGCCCCCAGCTTGTACTGGTGCCTAGGGTTGTTTTTCCCTAAGTGCAGGACCCTGCACTTGCCCGTGTTGAACCTCATGAGGTTCCTCTCTGCCCAACTCTCCAGCCTGTCCAGGCCTCTCTGAATGGCAGCACAGCCCTCAGGTGTATCAGCCACTCCTCCCATGTCTTCTTTGGCAGATGGTATCTTATGATAAAGTAAAAAAAAATGGTGCCTTTTATTCAATTATACATCTTTGTTTGGACTTGAATATCTTGAAAAATATTTGAAGTAGTATGAAGCTCTAGCTTTAGAATGAAGTAACTTTTATTTTCCTTTCCAACATCCTGATCTTTAGAATTCAGTGTACTTGTTGCAGCAACAGTTTGATGTCTTTTCTAGGGTGAAGAATTAGCTCCTCCCTCTGAACATATCTTTGTAACGTGTTGTTGGAATTGTGTCTAGAGCCACGGCATTTGAGACAGGGAAACGAAACTGCATATTCCCTGATATTTCTTCCTTTGTGCAGGTTGTAATCCTGGAAAAATCATTCAGGCAAGCAGGCCAAGAGAAGTCRCTGGAAAGGATAGGCATTCTTTTCAACAGTTTTATTCACATATCTAAGTATTTATTTTTTTCAACCCATACTATTCACATGAAATGATAACACTGAATACGTCATTCAGATTTGTGATATTTGTCTTTATCTGTTGAATGCTTTTCGCTTTTAATCTAAAAATGGAATCAAATGCAAATGTAAGATTTCTTGTCCCATTCTTTCAGATTTTGCTTATGTCTATCACTAATAAGAATAATTCTACAAGTAAAAGCAGATTTTTTTCCTTTTATTCCATGCTATTAAGGTTCAGCTGTGCCAAAGAGCTTAAGAAACCTTAACAAGTATCTTCTAAAATGGTCTTAAAGCTCACTTGAGAGAAGGAAATGAAGGGAGAAAACGGAATATCAAGGGTAGCCTTTAAAGACTTCCTGGATATTTTTGGAAATCTAGAAGTAGCAGGAGGCTAAAAGCTACGAGATCTCAATAGTGGCAGCCAGTCCCAGAAGAGAACTCACCTAAAACTACTTCAGAGCAAATAATTATATAAATCACATTATATTTTTTAGACTGTAAATTTAAGTCCTGAAAATTAGGAAATACCACAATTAAAGTTTTTCATCTCGGTTTAGTATGCAGATTAGTGCTTGCCTCCTTGTGCATGTAAATCATTGTGAGGGTCCTCGCATGGCCCACCCTTAGCAAAAGGGCCTGGAGAATAACAGGTGTTAAGCTGTTAAAATGGGATGTGAGTATATCAAGCGTGGGGTGTTGCGACACTCAAAACTGTCGGGAGGTGGGAGAGGATGGGAAAGGCGGGACATTTGCCCAAAAGTGATCACATTAAAGAAAAAGACAGCTATCAGCTACATTAAATAGCAACCATGGAATTACCAACAGACTTTTGAAACAAAAGATGGTATAAGTTCGAAAAGAAGTATAAAAGAAGGCTAAGGATTTGTAACAGAGTAGAGGCAGAGCAGGTGAAGGGGCAGTAATCATAGAGGGATGTCTGGAAATTTTTAGTTTCAAATCAGAATTTTATCCATGTCCAAAGCTGTGATTTTTCTGTTGCATTGTTGAGACAGATCTTGAATGTATAGGTCACTGATAGCCAGTTGATTATAATAAAATAATAAACAATTTAAATCCTGATTTGATTTAAAACACAGGAACTCAGGAATTTTTTTTTTCCTTGCAACAATCATGACAATACAACATTTTCAGTATACAAAGCAAACATTATTAAAATATCACTTGGAATTCTTTATAAGTACTTCTCTGTTTAAAATCTTATTGTTCAGCTGCTCTTGATAAGAATAAAGTCTTGAATGCTAAATTTATCAGTTTGACTGCTGTATTTATTATCAGCAAACAATCAATGACAAAAAATATACTATATATGTCTATCTAATTGCCCTAGATGATTTCAGAGGATCAGCCACTGAAAGAAATCAATTGCTTAACTGCTTTTATTTTACTGAAGGAATTTCAGTTTCTTCTGTAGTATGGTAAAGAATTTGTTTTATGTTATACTGAAAAGCTAAGGATTCAATTTGCTGAAACACAATTTCTCAAAGTAAAAATTTTTCAAAGTAGATCTGAATGTAAATTTGTTTTCTTATTTCCTAGCACTCTTGAGTTTTGTGATTAATATTAATTAGTAGGTAATAGTACATCTGTCCTCAGATATTTCATCAGAAATTGAGTTTTACCTCAAATTCTCAGCTTTTCTTTGAGTTAAATGCAACAGTAGTCTGGCGTTTTTTTTAATAACATCTATATAGATATATATTTCATACCTGACACTTCTGTATAAAGAGTAACTTCAAATAATCTTGCTTCTAATTTGTTGATTGGTAGCTAACAAGCTGCTTGGCCTCAAAATGTATATAGCTCAGGATACCAGTTTTACTTCATAAATAAATTCTGAGTATCGATTGTAAATGCTTTCACATTAACTTGTTTCTTCAGTGGTTTGCCCTGATTTAACTACTTCTTCCTGCAGCAGCTATATATTTCCTTGTACTAGATCATATCTTCAGTTTGCTAGATCAAAAAAGTAATGATAGCAATAGTATCATGCATACTTAAAAGAAATAAGGACTTGGAATATGGTCACTCATATTTGATGCACAACATCATTTTAATTTTTAATGCTGTGTTTTAATTAATTAAAAATAGTATAGTTCATGTCTCTGGTAAATTTTTTCAGGCTTAGAGCAATACATTAATATCAATTTTTTTTTGTTATCCTTCGCTTTCAAGACATAAGCCCCTACTTAGAGCTCTATTAAAATTCCTTTATGTAGTGCATATGTACTTACATATGTATCTTACAGGTTAAAACTTTGGATATGGAAATATCACCAAATGTCTTATAATCTTTATAAGTTTATGGAATGTATTTTACCCCCTTTCTGTCTTAGTAGCAATGTGCTCCAGCATATTAGTGAGAGATGACTTTTCACTTATAAAAATGTGATAACTTTGTTTTATGGAGATATAGTTTTCAAAATGTTCGCTCATCTAGTCTTTTAAAATAATATCTCCTACTTCTCCAGTAATTGATGTTAAACTAACAAAACTGTAATTTCTTAGCCTGGCCTTAAGCTTTTACATAAATAATAGTGTTACATCAGCTGCCTTCCAGTCTTTCTGGATGTCTTTTGAACTAAATGAGCGTGCTAAAGTGTTATTAAAAATACATTGGAATATTCTTCTAGTTAGTCAGAAGTCTCATTTGTGCTATATATCTAGTCTTATTACTTCACCAGCTATCATATAGTGCTATATTTATTTTAACAACTCCTATTTTGATCTCATAAGTCTGATTTTTTTAAATTTTGTATCAAATATATCCCCCTTTCCAAAGAACAGCTACCCTCCAAAAATGTTATGAATCTGTTCAAATTGAGAAGAATGTGGCTCAAGAACTCTTCCTATGGGTATCTGCTTAGTTTCATATAAATGTGCCCTCTATGGCAATATTTCATATACAATGTTTTTTAGTCATTCTATACATTTCTACAAGACATAATACAAGCAGACTCATAAGATATAAAGCAATAATTCCTGGTGTGATATTTTATAGGAGGGTCTAGCAATTTTGAAACATACGCTGGTCCAAAATCAATATATTTTGATGGTCCGGACAATAGATTGCATCAGCTGAAGATATGTAGGTGGGCTAGAAAAATATTCCTCCTTGATTATAATGGTTACCGGTAGATATAACATCAGTAATACTTGCTACTAAAAACAGCACTACAAGAGTACCTATTTTAAGAAATTAAAATAATCAGGATCATAATTACTAAACATTAAGCAATCCATATATTCTTATATTAATTATACATGTCCATTCTAGTCTATTTTTGCTATTCTCTTTCAAATTTTTCTGTCGCTGGTGTCCAAGCATCAGTCTAAATTGAATATGGATCTTGCACTATCACTGAAGAACAAAGCAAATTGGATGCAAGTGCATCATAGAAGTGAGCAGAGAGAAGGGCTCACAGGACCTTGGTTTCTTGTTATCTCACCTCCTGCTCCAAGGTTGTTCTCATAGGRTATTTCCTGAACATATCTAGACTCATGTCTAGGCTGAACAGTTCTGGGACCTGCTCTCTAACCCCAACAAAATCAGCGCAGTCTGACTGTTTGTACTATTAAAATGTTTTAATATCCAAAAATGGTCTCTGCATTTAAAGTATTGACTTGGAATGATGTCCGGCCTATGCTGGACTCCTGCGCTCGGGGAGTGTGGGAGCACTTGTCACTCACATCCAAAACTGCACCAGGAATCATTTAGGAATTTAACTCTACAAGAAAAATTCCAGTATCCGTGCCTGTGGCCTGACATTGCTTAATTCATTAATGTATGTATTCCTAAGCTCTTAGAGAAGATTTAGACCCCAGTTGTTTTCTAGCTCCATAGAAACTGGAGATTAAGATGCAGCGTCACACAGAATTTGATTATTCCTGCCTGCACTGCTCAGATGACTCACTCCGGGCATGCTCTCCCTTATGTCAGCGCTGGCCGCGTCCCTTCAGAGTGCTGTAGTTTTTGCTGTTGCTCACAACAGAGGGTGGGAACTCTGTTCCTGCATGAGGTCTCTTTGGGAACGCATCCCACCCTCCCTGCTTCTCTCGTTGTTAAATCGCAGTGCACAACCCTGCTACGCTGCATAAATCTTGGTTAAAACACAGTCCTTGTTCAAGATGCCTGTAAAGTTAAAACAGCAAAAATATGCACTCAGTTGTAAGGCTGTCCCTTTAGAATCTGCCTTGCAGGCTCACAGCAGCTAATAGTGAAATTCAGGGAAATCACAAGTTTGATTAGGTGCCTATCCTTTTCTATCAATCAAATGTTTACATTTGCAAAAATGTTTGCTTTTTTGAACATTTCCACAARTGTCCCCTGATATTTCCCTGTGTTATCTTTTTTTTGACAAAGATCCAGTCAGTTATTTATACTGTCTTATTTTTCTATGGGATAGGGACAGATCTGTGTATAAAAAGTGAGACATACAGCAATCATAATGAGAGGATAAGTTTTGTTCTGAGTTAAACTTTCCAAAAGGCTTTTTAATTCATACTAGAATATAACTGACAAGTTATAAACATCGGTCTGCAAACCAGGAATTTCTGTCTGCATGGGTAAGTAAATATATGAATGGAATTCTCCTTTCATTTCATATTGAATTTCTTGTTAGCGTGAGAATTTTAAAATCAGAGTTTGAATCAAAACTGTCATGTACRGCTAAGGTAGTATTTATGAACTAACTTGGATGCATTTTTACTTCTGAAAACCTCCTCACTGCTTGCTGTATAGTTTGGGGGAAAGGGAGGTAAAGGAGGGATTTGAATTGTCTGAGCGCAATATAATTGGACTGTAGTGAAGAGGAAAAAAACATCCTTGCTTTCCATACTTAGATGAGGTTAATGACCTTACAGTACGACAGTTTCTTTTCATTTTACCAAAGGATGAGGTCAGAGGAGAATAATCAATCAAAAGGAAAGGGGAAGAGGAAGTGAAAGGGAAAGGAATCACAAAATTGTTCAGTTATTAGTTTGCTTTCAGTGGCTTTTGCTTTAGTTTTGGACTCTGGAAGAACAATCCACCTAGGCACTGAGCATTTTTTTTTCCAAAAAGACATTCTTGCAAAACAATGTATGTTAAGATGAATTATACATATATATAATTTCTTAAGCTGGTGCAGGACACCTTTCCATAATTCTGCCTGTGTATTGTTTCTTTCCAGACCTAAAGAGATACCAAAGAATAAAAACAAGTAAAAGGAGAAAAAAATAAAGAGTATATGTTAAAATAAAGAAGAAGAATCAGATATGGCTACATAATTAACTATCTATTTTTAGAATTTCTCTCTGCAGAGTTTTAACTGATATTATATCTATCAGAATAATATCTGTGTATCTATTTACAGTTAGAAAGAAACCAACTATCTAATTCCCAGCACCAGTAATGAATCCTGGCTTGTGCTATCATAGACAAAAGTACAGATGATCAAATAATTTCAGTCGATGTTCAGCAGGGTTCCTCTTTGTCAGGGAAAGTAGCCAGTGTTAGCTTTACATGCCAGTTAGAAGTAGTACATGGCAGATACAATTAGCGGTAGTGCATTTAGACACAATACTTAAAAAGACACATCTCAAAAGAACATTGCCACAATTAATATTTTTTGAACAATTAAGACTTACTATATTAAGAGGTAACATAAACCTCATAGTAATTACAAATATTTTGTGTAGCATATTTTTAATGATTCTTTGACATTCTGGTGAAAGGAGATTCAGCAAGGATATCTTTTCAGATAGACTTTATTATCAAATATGAATGAAAATATTCAGGGTAATTTTCCCAAAGGAGATAAAGATAGTCAATATCATAGTTTATAACTTCAAAACTCATCAAGACATTCCTTTTTGCTGGTAAATATATATTTTCAGTATAAGTGTTCATGTTATAAAAGTTAAATATCTTATTCAGTTTGGTTTTCTTAAGACAATATCCATCTCTCCCTTGTATCTTGTAAAAGTTGGAAAGATCCTGCCTTTTGAATATTTGTATTGGTACTTTGGGTTTTTTTGAATCAGATAGTTCCTTGCTTTACAATCTATCATTTACAAGATATTTACAGTTTTTGTTTATATTCATTTCCTAAAATGTGGAATAAAAGAAGAGGCTATAGAATGCAAATGAAAATAAAATATAAAATAGAATATAAAAATGTTGTTTTATGGATATTTGTCATTGTGTGAACTTTTTTGACATTGAAGATTTTCCTTGAATGACGAAAAGCATTGTACTCAGTGATTTACTTTAACTAGAGTAGCTTTCATTTACTCAAAGTATAAGCAAAAGTTTTGTGAAGTATCACAGATATTAAAGCAATCAGAAGTGCTTCTTAAAATCCAGCAAGACTGCTTTAACATAATATTGTAATTTTATTCATAACATTTTCTGTGTGAATACTGAGGTTTCTCCCTTGCATCACCATGCCTAACAAAAGATATACTGCATAATCTTTGCAGGCAAATATGAACTTATTGTGTCATGTACTGAGTGCTGCACTGAAAATCAGTTTGAAAAAAGTTTGTCATAACTATAGTTAAAGTTGTGGGCTATTGCTGATGTATTTTTTCCAAGAGCCAAGTTAATAAATCTGCCTTGTGTTTAGAAGAAAAAGCACTTCCTCTGGAGATAAATTAGAAACACCTAACATAACAGTGATTGTACAGTTGATAAGTCTGGCTAGAGACCTGATGAACCTCTGAGTTCACTTCTTTCATCATAATCTTTTTTTTTTTTTTTTTTTCTGGTCAATATGTTTTTCCAGGCAACTCACTGCTACTCTGAATATCCTGGATAAGATATGATTTATGTGCTTGAAGAAAATGAAACAGTTACTATACCTCCGTGGAGTCCTCTTCATCTCTATTCTTAACTTGTAAGAGATCTTTTTTAGTTTTAGAAGGTAGAGTACTCTGAAAAACACTTTAATTCCCAACGGGTTAAGTGTCTTTTAGATGGAGGAGAATTTGCAGACTTTCAGGCACTTAACAATACCAAGTGAATGCAATGAACAAAAGAAATAAAGAAAAATGCTGAATTTAAATTCAACAATTAGCTGTTGGATTTAGGGGAATATGTTCTAAAAACTCACTTTCAAGAAGTTTCAAGAAGCTTTGTCAGAAACAAAATGATGTCTTTTTCTGAGTCAGTTTACCACCATCAACCTACCACTACCAACCACTGAAATATTTTCTGAATTTACTGTAGAAAGCTTGCCTTGTGAAAAGTCCACAGTAAATTTACAAAACTAATTGGATGAAAAAGTTTCCCATTAAAGTACTGCAAAAACCCTGTAATTTCCTGTGGTTAAGCTGCTTAGGTAGATTTGTTGCTTCTCCTAAAACATCTGGATTACAATGTAAAAGGCAAGATTTAAAATAAAAAAGAGAAAGTATTATATATCAAACAAGTGAGGCTGAATGTTGCAATAATTTACAGTTAAAGTTAATATGCATTTTTCCATAGTTTTCAGAATTTTCTATTAAGGCTTGAATTGTGCAAAAGTACTCAGTTTTTAAGTTAAAAGGCATAAGCAGCGTGCTTTCACTGCTGCCTTTTAAAATTACAGGGATGCCTGTTAAGCTAGATGTACAATTTAAAGATGTCTGCTTCACAAAGCACTCTGTAATCTCATCATTGTCTGAATCCTGCACAGAAAACTGCCAGCTATCTTCTGGCATATGGGATTACTATGGCAGTCCATATGCTTTGTAGCAGTCGGTGTTCAAATGAAAATTTGCAAAGTCAAATAAGAATGTGGCCCATGCAACAAAGCCTAATTACTAGCAGCTACAACAAGCTGCAGGCTTCAACTCAAAATATTTTCCTGTCAGTTTATTTATTTAAACTGAATTGTATTAATCTGCTTTACAAGTCCAAAAACGTACTGACAACATGAACCTGTATTTGTACAATAAGCTTGACTTCTTATGGTACAGAGTATATGAAGGAGGTTAGTTTTGTTTTGTCTGATTCTGTTTTGTTTGAGTCATGTTTTATAAAGAAATGGTAGTGTAGGTTTGTCAGCTTCGTGTGATCAAAATAATATAGTTCTGAAGAAGTATTGGCCCAGTTCTAAACCCAAAGCTTGCTGATGCTACCCCATTCTTCTGAGCAGTTTCGGTTGATAGTTCTGGGCCCACAAGGACAGCTCTTTCAGATTCAGCCTTTTTTTTCTGACAGTCATCTTCTCTCTGCTGTGTGTTRCTAAACAGCTGCCCTGGAGCCCTGGAATTGTTCTGACAAGCTTTCTTGTTCGTTTAAAGGTATGTACTTTAAATTTGGATCACTGGTACATTTTTGAAGTGAATATCATGATCATCTCTACTTACCACATTTAGGTTTGCATTGTGAAGTCTTCTCTGGATAAATCTACTGAAGAGATTTAAGGTACAGGAGGTTTTGTTTGGTTAGTTTTTTTGTTTGTTTGTTACTTTTCTACTGGAAGTTTGCTTTACATTTATACAGTCTTACAATGTGCCCTAGAGTGCACCTCTGTTGTTCAGAGTGGTTTTCTTCTTGGTGAAGTAAGGTTGAAGTCATGCAATACAATGTAGACATAGGTTAGCTGTGTCATCTAGTTAGCTTTCTGTCCACACATCTGAGATTGGTAACTGCTGTGAATTTCATTTCAATAGGCACAACGAGAAATACAGTCTTAGAACCATAACAGATGACACTAAAGTGAACCTAAGTCTTTGCATCGTTGCATTGTGCTGGTCAGTAATGTAAAAGCATCCTCAGAGTGTGCAGGCAGAATTGCCTTCAGCACAAGCTAGCCTGGAAGATGCAGTCCAGAAGTACTCCAACTGAAGAGTGTCTGACCAGAAGGTCAGTTAGAAGGTCACTAGTTAGAGCTAGTCTAAAATAAAACTCTCTTGATCCATTCAGGTGTATTCAACACCAATAGTTTTACCCTACAGGCCTGCTCCTATTCTATCTTTCTACTTGCTAAGACAGACATAATCATCCTCTCCCAGAGGTCCTCCTAGACCGTATGTACTCCAGGGCTCAATTGGACCTCTAGGAGAGGATAATGCGGAGTCCAATTATTCTAAATTTCCTTTACAGTTAATAACTAAAAAGGTATGATTCAGGGTGATTCAGGCACCTGTCTCTCTACTGAGAGTTAGAGTGAGGTTTAGCTAACTGTCTTCAGTTAAATTATCCACTTTGGTTGGATGCCTAGAGTAAACTGGAATGAACCCAAGCTAATTAAGGTTTATTTGGGGACAACATGGGAGACAGACAAGAAGCACAGGCTTAAAAGAAGGATTATTTAGCTACAGAAACTCTCAAAGCACTCAGGAGCTGCAGATAATTGAAGTAGGATTAAAAACAGGTTTGAATGTGTTGCAGAATTGTCAGAGTCCCTCTTCTGAGTCTCTTTTATGCACTATCACTACTTTTAGTAGTGTACTAGTGCACTACTGTAATGATAGTGGGGTTTCTATACATGACAGTTCTGCATCTTGTATAAAACCCCTCTCCCATACGAGTAGGACTAGAGTAGGATTTTAGGACTTAGAGGCATGTCCGCCCAGATCCTTGAGTGGACAAAAAAATAAACAACACAAATCTCAAGAAAAACAAGCAAAGAAATAATTAAAATAATAATAATAATAATAATAAATGTTTTAAGTGGATGAAACCATAATCACCAGGTAATGAAGGGAAATAATCCAAACTGCAGTATGGACAACTCATTAACATCTCATCTCATCTTCCATGAGGTGTCAGGTACTTTCTTGGGTAGTGCAACTATTGGTAATGCATCATAACACATTGCTGTCAGGCAAGCATGCATGTCCTCAGGACAGACATGTGCTCAGGAATTCAGAACTTGAGATAGACATGTCTCATTGCCACACCTCTGTGCATGAGTAACTCTGGCCATTACTATTGTAAATGAAATTTCTTTTCCTTGCCACCAAAAGAAAGGACATTTTCACCAGTGGTTCTACTAGAGTCAAGTTGAGGTCTCTTATCCTGAAAAAGGACAATATTCTGTGGCTAGAAGAAAAAGCTTTAGAGTAATCTTATACTGCATTTTCACAAAAGGTGGCAGTGGCATGTTTCAGTGTCAGAATGAAACTAGGTTAGAAATAACTAACCTGTTAAATTAAAAAAGAAACAGTTGGACTAGAATAGAATAAAGAGAGGCTTTGAGTGAACAATTCTAACAGACAGGATTCAAAATAAGGCAAAGAATGCCTTCAACCTCCAGTTTCAATGAGAGTTTCATATGAATAGGCAGGCCATGACAGGGGAGACAAATGCAGCTCTCAAAGTACAATAACGTGGCCAGGGATGACCTGAAGGAAAGACTGGAATGAATAGCAGTCTGATTGATGAACAACACTGATTAAAATAAAGCACAATATGTTATAGCCTGTCATCTCTTATCTCCCTATTCTAAAAAATGAGGAGAGCTTCCCTTTGATCCATATTTTTCAAATCTAGAATCTTGGTAATTTTTTAATGAATATTTAATTCTTAAATAAATAAATAAACAAATTATTTACCTTGCAGTTTGCCTGGGAATTGGGGTATATGGTTTAAAATATGAACACACATTATTTACCACTATCTGGAATGACTATACCTGAAATGAGGAAGCAAGTTTCTATGGTAATTTTTTTTTAATCTAATATCTCATACTGCACATGTAGCAGACCTATAACAAGAGAAAAATGTGGCCTTGGGACACGTAAATAACTCCACATAAAAGTGGCCATTTTTATGTGGAGTTATTTACAATTAGTTACAGTAAGCCCTCAGCAGATTTCAGGGTATATGACAGTACCAGGCAGCTAAAGTAGTATCGGCAGTTTTCTGGCAAAAATAAAACATGGCAATGTACATAGCTCTTCTGTGGCTGTTCAGTCAGATGTGACATTGCAGAGGTAGGAGAAGATACACATTTGAATAGTACCAAAGGCTTCTGTTTTTTTCTAATATGTTCTCAGAAGAATTACAGAAGTGACAATAGGAAAAAAAAATGTGTAATTTTCTCATGAGCAATTAGGGGATACTGACACTGCAGACTGCACATGTTTGAAAGGAATTTCTATTTTTATCTCATACCAAGGATAGTTCTGGTTAATGGCTGTTATTTGTTTAAGGACCAGCATCTAAGTTTTTGTGCACAATCATACCAATCAGTTTATTCATACTTTCATTCCTTAGTAACAACAACATAAAAGTGGATTCCAAACTAATAGGAATTTTACATAAGATAGCATAAAAAGAAGAAAAGAAAGAAAAAGCACAGTGAGAGACACAATACCCCAGTAGCGATCTGGCTAAGTAGGGAATTAGATAGTATTTCAGATGTCTGCATTAAAAGTGGTAATACATCATTATTGTATTTGCTCTAAGGTGTTGCCAGCAATCTGTCGGGTCATCTAAATCATGGAGTAGAAAATGTTTATTTCTAACTAGAGACAATGAATAAAATCTTTTGTTACATATACACTCTACAGTGGGGTTTCTATCTGCTGAAAATGAGACTAGTAAAATAATTTCTGTTGCACACACTACTGAACTTGATATTCATTAATTTTTTTAATTAACTCTTTGTATTGCTTATGAAAGTGTCATTTCTAAAGGGCTTCTCAAACCTTCTTATTTTTTTTACTCTCACTTTTAGCCAGTTTTGTTTATTTTTTTCATGAGTAAAATTAGCTTTTGAGGAAGATAACTACTGAAAATTCTTGTTATTCTTCCCACTCAAAAAGATGGAAAAAGGCCCTTTATTGTGATTTCCTATTCTTTTCCAGTTATCTGAGACACTTTGTCACTCCTAGCATTGATTCTGTCAATGGTAGTAATTATATCTATATATGATAGATATTTATTATTTAACCTTAAATAAATCACCTTAAATCACTGCAGGTTGTACAGTTTTTGAAAGTTAGGTTACTTCCACACATTGTATAACTGCAGTCCAAACTCGAGTCTTAGCCAGATTGTCATCACATTAATTCTTGCGTTGTGTAAATTCCATCTTTTCTATCCACCAGTCTGCTCCGCATTGTTTCATACAAATCCAACATCAAGATTTCATTGAAATTAAAAAAAAAATCAATTATGAGAAGTTCAAGCACAACGTGCCAAGAGTTGTGGCTTAATCTAGTACATGTGACTTATTAGCAGCATCAACTGAGAAAACTTATATGTCCCCACTGGCTCCCTGTGTTTGATATGTGCATCTTTTCTGATGACACTTTACCTAAGGCTATCTTATCAGAAGACTGTGGCTATATTCATCCTTGTCTATATAAGATTTTCATTATATATGAGTAAAGATATACCTAATGTGAGTAAGTGTCATGTGTTGTTTATAAATCTTTTTATTGCGCAATCAGCATCCGATTTTAGAATCTTTACTGTTTAGAACATGAATTCTCATATTTCAGAGCATAAACCAAACTAACTGTGATTAGGAAGAATAAATTTCAGCCAGTAGCCCCACATTGTTCTTTTACAAGGTGCATAATTTAGGTGATTTTTTTTTTTTCCTTCAAAAGTAATTTTATTACTGTTTTATTAGAAAAGAGGCCTAAACCATGGAGTGGATGTACACACATGTGAGAAGACATAGACTCCTGAAATAACTACTGTTACAAAGAAACAGAAAAAGCAATAGATAATGTCAGAATGAAATAAGAGAATCAGATAGTCATATTGGAACTTGGTAAGTGTTGTGAGATTTTAAGACCAAAAAGAATGCTTGTTTGAGGAAGTTTGAGATGATTTTCTATGTGTCTTCACTGTTGTAATGCATCCTGGAAATATGGAGGATCAAGTTCCTCATTTCCACATTTCCAGGGAGCACCAAGAGTGGGCTGCTCTTCAAGGGAGGGTGTGCTGGGAGCCAAGGGTGACAGCAGTGTAAACAGGGGCAATGACCTCCCCAGCAAAGGGTGCAGTCCCACACTACCCAAGCAGAAACAGCTGAATAGGTCCAGGTTAAACCAAGAAATTGAACCAGCAAGACAGGGTCATGACCAGCAAAATGTAAAGCCAGGCACAAGCATCCCTGCTCAAGCAAGGGCCAAGGACAAGAGCCTAAGCTTAAATGCCAGGACGAGGTAGAGGTCCCAACAAGACTATTTCTCACAATTAGTTTTTTTCAGAGAAGTCTGATCCAAGGTCACACTACATCCAAGCTGATCTTGATCACAAGCAGCTTGTCAAGATCAGCTCTGGCAGGATGCAGCTGGTGTGCTCAGGCACCTGATATTCACATCTCATTTCTCCTTACAGTTTTCCAGTCTAGAGTGGGGAAAGTAAAGAAGCTTGCATTTAGAAGAGACTAAATAGTAAGGATGGCCAAGAAATGGCCAGAAAAGGAGAAGGCTGAGGAAGCCCTTAATTTACCTAAGAGAAAAATTATAGATGATAGTACAAAGGAAGATAAGGATTTATAAGAGAAGATTCCTACAAACCTCACCAATACAAATTAAACATGGAATTACTCTTGATACGGTGGAATACAGAACTACTATCCAACAGGGATTTACGTGCTCATATGTCCATACATGTTCTACACTTGTCTGATATATGATTACAGGAAGCACACACTAAAAATAAGCTTAAACATGAGATGGCTGATAATTCTGTGAAAACTCAGTTCTAGATTACTTGCGCTTAATGAAAATGATAGTAGACTATTTACAACAGGTACACAAAGTACAATGTGCAATGTTTGCATGCGTACTATTTATTATGTCAGTCATTCTACCTTAATGTCTAGGGTATATAAGATAAAGTAATTTTTTACCTTTGAACACTATTGAATGTGGAAAACAATTACACTATTGAACATGGAAAACAATTTTGTTTTCTTGCTATAGATATGCTGATCATATATTCCTCTTCCAAAAACTAATGAGAAAAATCATAAAGTCTCCATTTTATTGATGTGCTTAAATAAAGCATTAACAGAAAACAATAGATTCCAAAAATCCATAAACAAAAGTAGTTTATCACTCTCAATTAAAATTCATATGCCATAAGCAAATTAATTTATATGCATACACAAAATCATACTTTATAATTGTGTTAATATGATTAACTCTCAAAGCTCTATTGACACTAGTGGGCTGATCTTCTGCAGTTAAGAATGCAGGTCCCATCAGGAGCAAGAACTTTCCCTCTGCGTAGAACCTTTCTTTCTTTTGTTTTAACATATCATTCTCTTTTCTAATTTATCTATTCATCAGCATAGTATTTTATAAATTTGCTAAGCTTTCCACAGTGAACCAGCTTCACCTGGAAATTCCTAACACTTTGGGTCCTCATACGGTATAGAAAAGAAATTACATTTTAAAAATATATTACTATAGCACAAATAGAAGCTCAATGTGCTTACTAGTAGAATAAAAGGCACTTAATTCCATCTGAATAGGTATTTGCAGGGGTTGGCAGTCTTTCCAAATGATCTATGTCTTTTGAGGCACTCACCGATTTCAGTTCTTCTTGACCTGCTTTACAGACTTCAAAGACACAAAATCTTTCTGTTTAGAGGTCGGTCATATGTCTTAAAAACCTTCCTATACCCAAGTTTACTTTTTGACCTAAGATATTAGCTCTTAGTTCCTCCCTACATCAAAGAACTCTTATCATAGTAAGATAAGAAAATTATACCTGCTCAGGATAGCTCTTTGACACCACCTGACATGGCATGAATTGTATCTAAACCATTATATTCTTATTCTCAAAAATAGAAACTATCTGCTGGGAAAGGTTCCTGGCCTGTGCTAACTCCTAAACCATGCTTGGAAATTGATTTGGGGAGTGCTGTTCAGCATAAGCCAAACCTACTACAGGATGGTATTACCTATTTAAAAATGTAGATAGTTGACTTCCAATGTTCAGGAGCATTCCTTTGGGGAGATGAAATATTGAAACATTATATGGAGTGCTTTATAGATACACATGGAGTCATGAACAAAAGCAATACTGTGTTCTTTACAGTTTATACTGCAGACCATGAGGATTGTCCATAAACTACACAAAAGTGCAAAGACTGTAGGAGGATAGTGAACAGAGGGCAATCTCCCATTTCATAAGGTTAGAGCCAGTAACACAGAGAAAACCAAAGGGTACTTGAAGAGAAATGCGAACTTCCGAAAGAGTGAGCTTCATTAGGTATTTGTTTCAAAAGTTATCTAACTATATGACCAGTCAGGAGGAACATTTTGTGAAGCTTTAAAACCTGTTATATTTCCAAAATCTACAGTTCTTATTTTTGACTCATTGTACGGTAGAGATTCCTTTCTCCTCCCATATTCTTGTTGTGCTCGATGTTGGGAAAGTGGACCAAGGAGGGGAGTCAGAAAGGAAAAACGGAGAGAGCCTAGACTGGTGAAAAATATTACGCATTAACATAGCTAATGGAAACATTAAGAAAAAAGATTTTTCAGTTTTGGATAGGGGTCAAGAAGTCTGAGGAAGAGATTTTTAAGCCAGCAAGCTGCAAGATTTCCAGGATACTCACCAAAGTTTTGGCAGCCGAAATGAAGGAAGCTGTGAATATGTGGCAAGGTAAATAAGATGTTGAAAATGGAATCCTGGAAACCACATGAACCATTTCAGTGCATTTGTAAGTTGGAGCATCAAGTTGACAATTAAAAATCACTGACTTAACATTGTCAGACACGACAGAAGTACAAATATTGGCAGGAAACAATGCAGGAAAGAATAAGCCACACATCAAGGTGCAGGATAAACTGCTAATTAGGAAGACAGAATTCAAAAAACAACTGGAAAAAGACGGGCAGTGCAATAAAAGAAGTTAGCGTGAAGTGCTTCATAAGCTTGGGAGTGAACAAGCTATTTGGGACACCAAAGAACACTCTTGACCCAAAGGTTTTTAATACCTCTAGTTTATATTAGTTTTACGCCTCCAAAATAATACTTGTGACATATCAAATGCCTTTAAGCCATCAGTTCTGCAAAGATTACTCTTTTAGACTCTTTAGGCCAACTGCCAACAGTTAGGCAAAGCTCGCTGCTCCTTTCACTATAGCAATTATCTGCAGGATTCACTCAGCAAGCACCCTGGCCTGAAAGCCTAAATTGAATGGACACAAACACTTAAGCCTACAGCTCACTCACTAGTTTCAATTATTTACTGTTATGAGGATCAAGCTTTCTTTAAGCTCTCGCTGAGCCCATGAGTGCACCACTTCAGACTGACAAATTTTTGAAGGTCCAGACCTCTTAAAGGGCCAGAACTCTCTGACAGACCAGAACATACAGAATCAGTAAGGTTGGAAGGGACCTCTGGAGATCATCTAGTCCAACCCTCCTGTTCTGCAGGGTCACCTAGAGCATGCTATGCAGGGTTGCATCCAGGCCGGCTTTGAATATCTCCAGAGAAGGGGCAAAAAGGGCCGGCACATGGTTATTAATGAAAACAAATTACAAGCCTTCATGTTAACTGAAATGGTCTAGATAAACCTCCAGCTCACCATTCAAAAGCCCAAAATATTAAATCACTTTCAAGAGCTACCCTTTACCACTACTATTAATAATTTTCCTATGAGAACATAGGAAGTTCAGTCAATATCTGCACTCCACTATGCTAGAATCTATATTCAGACAGACTCACAATCAAACTATTCCTAATGAGTTTAAACTACGGTCCGTAACAGAGAAAAGAGTTTGACACTGCCTAAATAACACAGAACAAACATTTTCAGAAAGTGTACATTACTTCCAAAAAATGAGTTTTTCCATTTAAGATTACTGTCCTTAAAAATAAAACAAAATAAAACCCAACAATTTAAGTTTAGAACAGTAAGGACCCTGGGTACAGCATGAAGCTCTGCAGCTTTGCTGCAGGCATTTGGCTGCCTGAGGTTAAGGCCAGCTCTGATTTATGAACCAATCAATCTCTAGTTTTAACTAGTAGGGACTTACTTAAGCCTCTCCGTATGAAGTGGCAGAGGCAACTCCAAATACTGTGAATAGAAACTCTCCCTCAAAAAGAAAGTTCAAATCCCCTTTTTTAACCTTTCTGTGGTTTTGGCCTTACCAGCTATAAGGATAATCCACAGTTTAATTAGGCATTGTGTAAAAAGTGTTTAATCAGGTATGAATTTTTCACCTTTCTCTTTGATTGAATATTCTCTTTTTCTTTATATATGACCTTGACATGTTCAAAGAATTATAAGAAATTAATGAGATGTGACTTTCCTTTGCAGAATTCATATAATTATACTGCATTTTGTGGTGTTAACTCAAATACTTTAGTACTCTTTTAAATTTATTACTATTTATTTTATAATTATTTGAGAAGGAAACCAGAAGCCTTAAGGAAGCTCTGTCTTGAAATCAATAGCAACAGAGGTCATTATGAATATGCATTTCTAGCTCTGCCTCTTTGTGCTGGAACTCCACTGATAACTGAATCCATCTCTAGAATTTCATCTTAATAATCAGTATGACAGTTTTCAGATGTCCAAAAAATAGCTTTTCCTTGCATCCCATGATAGATACAGGTATGTCCTTCTTGCATTTCAATGAGAGATTTATATTATTCTAATGATTAAGTAAAGGACATCTACAATTACAAACACACACAAAAAAATGTTAGAGTTCAGAGGGACATCGATATTTTGAAGTAGCTGTCTGTTAGAACATTCAGTACTTATCCTGCTACCTAGCCGTGACGGGGGAACAGTTGAGAATTGCATTACAACACATAGGATTTTTCTGAGATAAGAAATAAGGATTATGTTATTCATAATAACTTATTTCAAAATGAAGCACAAGCAATCTAAAATAGATTATTCCAAGCACATATTTGTTTTAAATCATCATGTGAAAAATGCAGCCAATGAGTGCAGTGAAATAAAATACATTTTGAATATGATTTGAAGCACTTTTTCTCCTTAAAATTATGATGACATAAAGGCACATATAATATGTGGGAGAAAGTTATATGTGTAAATGTATGTATGGAATAGTTCAAGATAGCTATCAAGGTTTAGGATTAACGATATGAGAGGATACAAGATATTACTACTAGTAATTCCTACATAACTGAATGAAAGGAACATTAAAATATCTGAAATCTTTATTTCCATGTCTGTGTTCATCAGCAAGGGAGCTCTCTATCCTAAAAAGGTTAATGTCAGTTCCCATAAAATTAGACTATATAGTATATTGTAATCCATTGTTAGATTGTTTTCTCTAGATTCTCCAAAATACTATCAGAATTCTAAAAGCATAAAATATCAGTCCATTTTTCATATGTATGTGCTTAAACTAGAACCACTTGCAGCTGTGATGATGAATGAGAAGATTTCAAATTTATCTAGATTATTGTCAAACTTTGGGTCAGATTAATTCAGCCACTGTTCAAATACCTTACTGATGTTCCTACTTGTCTGCATTGATCAAGAAACTGATAGAAACAATAAGTTTGAATTTTAAGTTCAGTTATATCACAGAAAAGTAATTACAAACTCTGTCAGTTTTTGGCTCCAGATTTTTGGCTTTTCTGCCAAATATGTAATCCCAAGAAATAGAATAATTAGTCTCAAAATGTACATTTGCCAAGTGTATTACCATATGAAAAGTGCATGCTTTGTTTATGTATTTCTTACTTAGTAAAGCTAAGCCATAAACTCAAGATCTGTAGTAGCTCTGATAAGCTAAATAAATTACTTGTGTATTATGTATAATCTCAGTCATATGATTTAGGTAGATGAAATTGAAAAATGCTACAGAACAGTCAGAAGTTAAGTTACAAAATCTTTATTGAGGCCTAGTTAACTGTTTAAACATAGAAAATTTTGTTAAAACAACAACAACAACAAAATAAAACAAAAATTATTTTTGTTTATATAACAGTATTATTTACCTAGTGATTATTTAAAATATATTTTCTAGGCTGTGATCTAACCAAAATTAGAGACATTTTATGTCCTATCAGTTTAGTTCCCAGAATGTGAGTACAGGTTTTCCTCATTTATAAATATTCTTGCACATTCCTGTACCAGTGAAAGATGAAAACTTGAAAGAGCATACATACAAGATTATGGTCCTCTCCTTTCCATAAAAATGTCTAAAGATGTAAAAGAGAGTACATTCAATGTAACAATAAAGTGAGCCCAAACTTCTCTAGATAATATGAATTACCTCTTCTTTTAATATCGATCCTGCCAATTTATGCCTTGAGTTTTAAAACTGCTTTTCCATTACGTTTTTAGCCTGTGAATTGCATGAATATGTTGCCCTACAGAGGGCACATTTCTTTCACATCTGCTTGCAGAGTCTGCTGTTGCTAACTGAATTCACTTTTATTCCCATGTCTTCCACATCTCCTTCAGCTGCATCCGCCATTGAGAAATGAAAATCCTCCCACAACAGCACTGGCTTAGAGATAAGAAGTCGGACCAATGTCCCCAAAAGAAAAATAGGCTTTTCTTTAGATCATAAAGAGTTCCAGAGACATTTATTTCTTTCTAGAAAGTCTCATTCTTCATAGACTCTGCTAGCATATCTAATTTTGTGATTAATTTCTTGCTGTTTTGACCTGGTCGCTCTATAATAAAGTCTCCTACAGGGAGACTTCCCTTATATCCTCTATAATGATAAGGGAATTCACAGAAAGGTTCATTTTTCCCTCCTATTGAGGAATCATCAGGTTTCTGCAATCTCTTAAACTGAAGCACTAAATTAGGAGTCCCCTAGGAGCTATGGAGGCTGATTTTCTTCCATGATGTGCTAACCTGGATCTTGTTCACTGTTTCAGATATTCTATCCGAAGAATATTGTGTTACTTGGTTAAACCCAAGAGTCTGCCTGGGATATGCCATCTGAGGTCTCTAAGGTTAATCTGGCTAGGCTGATAAGACATAAGATCTGTCAAGAGAAAAATAGTATTTTGTCTTGATTCCTTTAATAGGAAAATTTTTAATATCCTTTTTCCTCCCACTTTTCTTCCAATCCTTCCTATTCAAGGAGGAACACTTGTCCTGATGAAACATTATTGTTTGTCAGACTTAAATGCTAAAATATTAGAACTCCTTTTTCCCCCAAGATAAAATTTCATGATCTGCTTGACCTGTCTGTGTACAGGGTGCAACAAGCACAGGCAACCCCACTCCCTCTCACTCTTGGCTGCATGTTCTTAATCCTTGCACTGGATGCAGTGAAAGTAAGATGATGGGTGAACTGGCTCTTTGGGCTGATGGAAAATTCTTCAGATACTTCCAGCTCATTTCTCACCAAGTGAAAGTGAAAACATAGAAAAGTAACTCTCTCCCCTAGGAAGATAACACGAAGACCTTCCCCGAAAGTCTTTCCCTATTACCTTTGATAGCATATCTAGATATTAGCTATTGACTCTATTACATTCCTTCATCGTTGTTCTTTCTTAACATCTATCCAAATGAATAGATCATCCCAAATACCCCAGATTAAATAGCTGGATGGACCAAAAGGAATGACAATGCTGCAAGAGAGGTAAGGTGACCCTGCAGAAGCAGACAACCACGTTCTTGCCATTAAATTATTAACAGGAATAAACTTAGAAATAGTCCTAAATTTCATTTCTTCTACCTCATCTGAGAATAAGAGGCTATTTACCCCAGTTGTTCTCCAGTGTTAATGTTTTAGCTCTGATGAGTCACCAAACAAAAATTTCATAATCTTTCTATTTCTCCCTAATAGAAATCTCCCTGTTTGCCTCTTCTCCCGCTTTGATGCATGTCCCACACACTCAGTTCTTATATTGCAAACTTTGCAAAAACATGACTATATACTATATCCCAACAACTGCTCCTTGGACATTTTGGATTTGTGGGATTTTTTTTTTAAGGTAAGTAGAATTATAGCAATCAATAGATTGATCAATATGCCATCAGAAAGTTTGCACTGAAAGTAAATGCACTAGATTGTGTTGAGAAATTTTCTGCGTGAATACAAAAAGTACATGAAAAGTTTGAGCTGAGGAGTGGGAAAAGATGTTGATTTTGCATTGACATACTCCACTGATAAAACATATATTTCATAGCAATAAGTTAGACAGTTTATCTGAGTCAAAATTTTAATCTGTTTCTAAAATTGGTTATTGTAACCAGTTGCTTCTATCTAAAAAACTCAGTTTCTTCTGTCTTAGAGTCCTTATCAATAAACTGCTCCTTTGAATAAGTTCTTGTTTGCTTTACTCTTAACATTGGTCAGAAATGCTTCTAGCCAGATTGTCTCTGCAGCCTAATCCTGTATTAACAATGGGCTTTCTATTTATAAATAAAAATAGCTTCAGCACAAAATTGTTAAATCTATGTTATAAAAACCATTTTTGGTATATGTTGATCAAATTCCCAGTTCTGATCAGTAAGGAAGGATTAAATACGTGAGAGAATAGAAGATAGAAAAGACAATTCGTGAAACAAACTATTTAAATAAAGAAATATATCGATCATATTTATTACTTATTACAAGTTAACTATGTAATTCGTTTTCAGCATTTCATTAACTTTAATATAGATCTTAGAGCTTTAATCTAAGTACTAATTGCAAGCCATTCAAACAAAATTACTCTACAGACAAGTTATCTTTTCATCACAAAATTTCAATATTTAAATTTACCTAATTAAATTTTAGCCACTTTAGACTGGTGTGATGCACTGTGTGGTGATAAATATCCTTCCATATCACTCAAACTTTTTTACTCTTCATTCTCACTTGGAAAACAGCAGGAGGAAGGAATGCCGTCATGAGAAAACATTTGATCTCTGCTGACACACACACTATTTCAGTTAGAAAAAGAGTTGTTCCGGGGCAGGGAAGGTGATAAGAATAAGTTGATAAGAAATCAATAGCATTTTGAATTTGCAGCAGGTAGCTACAATCATTTGCAGCATCCTATCATCAAGTTATTCTTCTCAATCTTTTTATTGATTTAAATAATCAGTGCTTCAGTCCAGGATTTTATCATGATAAACATCTCTCAAATACTAGAGTAAATGTAGAAACACAGGGTTTGTCCTGTTCCCTTGGAGACACAGAGCATTAAAGCAGGGCTAGATATGGGAAGAGTTGTCCATTTGAGGAATCCTTTCTTATCATAAAGTTGCTATCTCTGCTCTTATAGCCTAAATTTACTTACCTCAACTCCTATGTGGTCAGCGAAGGGCAGGATGGGAAGAACTATGTTTTAGCAATGAATGTCTTAATAGCGGCTAATATATAGGGGAAGTAGCATAGCTCAGATTTACACTGTAAACCTAGAACATCAATATTAGCACAGAAAACAAAACTTAGTTATCCTTCACCCTTATCTCCCAAGAAGTACCAACCAGCATCTAAAAAAATACTTGGAATCTAAATCAAAATTAATTTTGTACTTATAATAACAAAAGAATTGGCTCTATTGATCCACAGTTCTTTTAAGTGATAATTTATGATTCTGTAATGAAGCTCTGAAAAGTCAATGTGATCTGAAAGTTTATAGGCATTACACTGCTAGCTACATAGTAACTAGCTCCAAAATCATCTCCTAAAATTAGATGATTAACTGAGGAGAGAAATTAGCAATGTCTATCAGATAATTGTGTGTAATGTCAAAAAATATAATATGCAACATTCTCCTATGCACAGCTATGCACAGTTTTCAAGTTATGTGTAAGATATCAGCAAAGACAATAAAGAGTCGTTAAAGAAAAATCTTCAACTTTTACATGTTTTCAATTTTTTATGTTTCCCATGTTTCTGTATGTGTTCATTGCAGTCCTGAGCTCTGGTCTGCTGCTGCTGTGAGCGCTGAGTTAAATAGTTAATGTTAGTTTGGATGTCTCCCTAACACATAGTGATGATTTCAAAAATTCAGTGTAGACATGCCATATAACTTCTAGACATTATGACAGTCATATATTTTTCTTCAAATTATCAATCAGCAATAGAGGTAAACAGTACTGATCATAATCACCTCTAAAATTCTGTCATATATATGGGAATCAAGGTTTGTTGTTAAAATGTTCCATGCAGACTTTTTTATTTTCTTCTCCTTCTTTTCCTTTTTTCCCAATGGCAGACATATATATATTCACTAAGAAGGTTATAGATTTGATTTTTCTTATCTGGTTAACTCTTGTTTTCTACTGAAGTCAATGGAATTTTTAAGCATTCAACTCCCATCTGGAATTAAGTTATAAGTAGCAGCAATATAGTAAGTAAAGTTTACAAGATACCAACAGCAAATGTTGATTTGCATGAAGGTGTGTTTTCTTAGTTATACTGTCATCAAGGAATCAGAAATATCCACCATTTATTGTTCTTGTTATGACCTTTTGTGCTACTCAGACTATGAATAAATAAATTGAATAATTAAACAGAATGTCTGTAATATTGCCTAGTTTTAATTTCAGCCCTGGATGGAGTCAGCTGACTTGCTGGCAAATGTAAGTGCTATGAACAAACACTAAAATGGATAATATATAGTCGGTATGAAACCCATTTAAGTTCTGTGTAATGATGCATGCCCATTTCCCAGAAACACTTAACCCTAAACTAGTCTAAAAATCTTATAGGCTTCCTTCACTTGGCATTTGATTTCCAAAATGCCAGTTTCGAAAAGATGAGTCTTTACCTTCCATTTGAAGCATCACTTGGATTTAAGTAGACAGGCAACCTGGTTCTGACTTACATTGAAGAAGACCAGTATCTGATTTCAGCCCAAGACCTCTGGAAAAATCTGAAAAGTGTAAGTAACATTGTGTCTTTATAGTTGCTGGAACACTCAGTGAAGAAGTGGCAGACCTGGGATTATCACTTGGTTTGATAGTACCTCTGTTCCTCTGTCTTTTGTGTGCCTGCATGTTTCCTGGATGAATAGTAACTCAGGGGGCAGTTTGAAGAGAAGAGCTGAGTCTATCAAACACAAAGAGAGCCTTCACCCTTTCCTTCACTCAGCTACAACTCCTCACATCCTGCTCCAATTTGCGTACTTATAATTCTTCCTGTGCGTTAGCAGGAGATATCATCTGACTTCTCCAGGAAAACGAACAAACAAACAAAACCGAAAAACAAAAATCTGTACCAATTTTTGCTGCATTAGGGTTTCATTGAATAATTCATAAAGGAGCCAGCTGAGCTCAATATTTAGTGAGAGAGAGTAATTGGGAGCATATAGCTAAATTGAGGATGATACACTACTATCTCTATGAAGAGATAGTAAACTGTTGGATTCACACTGCTCCTGAGTTGCATTCTCTGCTTCAACTTCAAGATGAGAAGTCATCTGTGAATCTGTTTGTGAAAAAATTCTGTGAGGTACTTTCTAAGTTTCTCTCAGGCTAATATGGACATTGGTCTCCCTCTTCCTGAATGAGCATTTGATTAACATAGGTAAAGTTGATGTCACCTTCTTTTTTCATTTTACATCAAAAGAGGGGTCCAGCCTATTACCATTTTTGCTATGCTTCCTATGCTTTCTGTTCAAGGAGGCTTGTTCTTCCTTTGGAGGTACTTGCACATCCTGTTGTGTACTGCACATCCACACCCTATGCTCATGCCACTCAGACTCTTTTATGTTCAAGGACTGGTTGGCTTTTTTGCAAGTCTGTGGGTGTTCCTTTTCTTCCCCTGTTAGAGATGAAATTTGTATAAGCCCTGACATCTTTCATATGTGGTCTCTCCTTACTGATAGCAGATTATAACCAGGATTTAACTTTTAATAAGGAGATCAACATTACAAAATATTATTTCAATATTCGTACTTCACCTAAATTTCGTGTCCCCAAATTGAACTAGGATACCTTCAAAGGACACTCTGAATATGGTGTTTCCTTCTCAATGCCGACCGAAATTTGTACCTTGCACTGCATCCATACATTGAGATGTTTAACTGTATATGAGATCAAGAATGTTATTGATGGCACCACCTTCCCAGCACTGGGGCAATGAGCTCATACAATACCTCAGACCATCCAAAATGTTCAGTAACATTTAGAGAACATGGCTGTCTTAGAAACCCAAGTATGTCTTGCATCTGCTATTCATTTCATGTCTCCATCAGCTATGTTATGAAGTGCTCTGGAGTGATTGCATTACAGTTACCATAAGAAATAAAGCAATTTTCTGACTGATTCAGCTTATCTCTACCAGAGAAATACTATGCTAATTTTACAGCTGCCAGACTGAATTCTTGCCAGTCTGTTAAGGCAACCTATTCATTTCACATACCTAATGCACTTGATAACTCACATTATCATTGTATTCTTAGATAATCAAATTATTCTCTATTTGCTGCAAGGTCAGAGAAAAAAAATTAGGAGAAATTATTATAACTTGAAAAAAGCAAGGGAGGGTTTCTAACACAGAGAACCTCTCATCAGCCTATAATCTTATCAGTTTTCCAGGACTGCACACAGAAATAAGATGAAAGAGAAAGGTTTTGAACAAAATATTTATTATTAATTACACAAAATAGATAGGTACCATAGGTATAATGAGAGTTTTATTTTTTTCTGTGCTGGTTACTTATCTGTACATGTAATATTGTAAACTGGACTTGCTAATCAAATAGAAATGTGTGTCAATTTCTCATTAATATTTCATCATTCATTTCAGCTTTGGAAGAGGGAGAAAGGTGAACAAGGAGATCTCAGGAAATTATACAAATTAATTTTTGAGAAACTAACACGTTCAGCATCTTCAAGAAGTCATCCTTTGTTACTATCAAATATAACTTTAAATTTGCAGACAGAATACCCAGTCAATAAGACCAAACTCGAGAAATAATAGAATATCCAGCAAAATTACTCAGAGTTGTCTGGTGTTTTCTCTATAAATTGATGTTTAATCATAAAAATAATTCAAGCATCCCCAAAACTTTCTCTGCTTATTTCAAACTATGTACTTGAAAACATTAAAGATTAAAAATCATGGTGGATCATGGTAGATGTATGTATATATACATATATATACACACTTTTTTCCTTATGGCTGTATATTTTTAATTTTCTAATGTTTATTGGTTCCTTGAATTCTTTTCTTTTTTTATGCCACTGAATGCCTCATAAAAATTCTCATACTAAATTCTAGTTTTCCAGATATTCAAGAACAGAATAACTGTTGTTATATATGAACATAATTAAAGATAATCAGGAACCAAAAATTAATACATATTCATAGTTAATAACATCAAAAGTAAATAGTCTAAACGATAGACAAGTAGAAGAGATTTGGACTCATATAGGCTCTAAACATATATTTCTCCTAAATTATGACTTTGACGTGATTCACTCTGCCAAGTATGAGGGTGGGATTTGTCTTACTTAGCTTATACATGCACAGTGTAAATGGTATATCCTATGTAGTGACCTCATGCTCCCTTCATAGCCAAAAGAAAAAGAGAAAAATGGGCATTTTCAGAGAACAGTTCATCTCATCCTAACACAGATGTCTAAATAGATTAGATAAATTCAGGTGTAGAATTGCCTCTTTCTTGTTGTTGACTATGTACGGCATCATGTATGACTATCTCAGATATGTAAACATCCACATTTAGTTAAGGTGAATCCCACATATGGAGACAGAAACATGGAGAAAAGAAGGCCAAATGGATAAAAGGAAACAGCTAACAAATTAAGCTTTGATACTTTTTTTCCACCCATTTATCTCTTTCTCTCCAATTCCTTCACCAACCAGAATATAAAAATAATTTGAAAAACATATCAGCAGGAAAAAACAGATCATTCTTACAAGCGCTTTGCACAGTAGTCAAAATGGAGACAATGGTATTGTCTTTAGGAAAAAATATTGTGAAAAATACTATAATCTGCTCTACGTGTGAGTATTATCATAAAATCTGGGTAATTTCAAGAAACTATTCTGCTGCCTACCACAAAAATATGCTTTCTATCCTAAAAGTAGCTGTGCCAAAAGCATTTAATAAATTATTTTCTTGTACGTATCCCACAGATAAACAATAAAAATGTATAAAAACTGTAACTTAAAATCAATGCGGGTTGCATACATGAACAGGGGGAAGTTATCCCAGAACCAACCATCTCCCAAAAAGTCTATGTTTTCGCAATACTTTTTCTGCCTTCTCACAGTTTGCTTTACTTTGCATATTCTGTTTTCTATTACTATTCCTATCAGAGAATGAGGGAACTTTAAAAAAAAAAAAAAAGTCAAGAGAGATAGAGAGAGCCAGGATTTATCTAAGGATATGACTTACCCAAGATTTATGAGAGGCTTATTTTAACAGAGCCTCTCTCTTAATGAGGTTCAGGATATATGCAGGCAAATAAAATACAGATGGCTGTTTATTTATTTATTTATTTTAGGATGGCTGAAAAAGCTGCTATTTAAAAATTTGAAAAACTGGAAACTGGATAGATATACAGGTTTATTGAAAACACACTTATGTAATGGGTTTTAATAGCCAAATCTTTTTAATACACCATTTATACAATCTAGCAAATAGACTTCTAGGAGCTCTGGCAAGGTTTCAACATTGCGGATTTTGTTATCTTTTATATCTCTGAATCCTTCTGCTTCACCAATGTGTCTGGCTCACCCCCTTCTGTACATATAGACATCAGTTCTCTTCTTGGTAAGTATGGATAGTCGTCTTTATTTGTTTGTCAGGAACAAGTGATATGTATATGTGTTCTAAAAATTCCTCAATCTAAGTTATTTACCATTATGCTATAGAAGTTACTATACCTTTAACTTATCCACACTTTTCCACCACTTGAGTTTCCCGTATTAACCACAACTGATCAATTAATCCAAACAAATAAGTTCTTCAGTTTACACTGTAGGTAACATAATGACAAATTACATGACTGTGAAGACTGTTCTAAATATGGAAAATGGGCAGTGAATCCATACTTCAACCTTCAGCAAGAGTCATACTAAATTAGAGAAACTACTGATAAAGATCAGATTGTTTGGTTTTTTCACCCTTTATCAGGTTTATGTTTGGAAGAAGTATATGTCAGGGAACAGACTCCTTAACTATATTTTGACAATATTCTTTTCCTTTTTTTTTAATATATATGATCTGTAACAAGGTTTTCTCCCTTGATATTATGTGGTTTATTTGGAGTAGATCATACTATGTTGTGGGAAATATTTTGTTATGCTATTCCTTTATTACCTGAAATCTTATGGATGGGAAGATGGCCTTTGCCACTGGACTTAGAAATGTTAGTATGCTGCTTTTATCAGGAAAACCTAACATTTTAAGATCTGTTTTTCACAAATTCTTTTCAATATCTTTCTTCAGGCAACTAACTAGTTAGAAGTTACTCACTCATTCAGAAATGGATAAAAAAAAGACTTTTAGTAAATGTCATTAACACCAAAGAAAAACTTTTACCAGAAATCTTTATGTCATAAGAAAACTGTTTGAATAACAAAATGTCACCATGTAGTAAAATGTGAGTATATTAATGCAGTTAGAATTCTCATAGTCATTTAGTGTGTTCTTCAGATACATTAAGTATTCAATTTCTATGCACATTTTGCAAAATTATTTTCATTATGGAAACACCTGTACGAAAGGCAAGTAAATGTATTTCATTTTGGAAACATCTGTATGAAGACAAGTGAATGCATGTAAGTATGCTGTTTCTATAACTCAGATTGAAAGCAGGCAACAACCTGAATTTTTTCTGCTTACTAGCATGTGTTGACATGATCTTTCCACAACCCAAAGTAGAAGAGGAATTTAGAGTATCATGTTTCATTATTGAAAAGAAAAAAACATAAACATAGCTTTCTAAACACCTACTCCACTGAAATTCTGAATTCATTTTAATATGTACTAATAGACTTTGTGGAGGAGTTGAGGAAGGAGACTTTTTAGTTTTTTTTTTTTCCCTCCATTATTATGTATCTCTTGGAGAACAACCTTCCTCAAAGAGGAAAAACATGATCACTTTCTCAAAAAGGAAAAATCATACTCCTTTGATCTGAAAAAAGGCAATATATCTCAAATTCATCATGAACTCAGCTTTAGCCATAACAGGTAATTCTGTTTTGTTTCTCAAAAAACATATTCCACGAAAAAAAAAGGCTATGATAGTTGGGGAGCACTCAGTTATAGAGCAGCAAAATATAATTTCCAGGTTTATTCTAATACATTATGACTAGCTCTGACATGTTTGATGTAGGTCACTGACAGAAGACAGTGTTCTGAATTCTATATAATTTATAAACCTTTTTAATAAAACTCTCACATAAAGACCTACATAAAAATAATTCCTGAAGTTAACTGGAAGGTGGATAGCAGGATATCAGACAAGATTTACCAAGGGTTTAACAGACCTGCAATATTTCCCCTTCCATTACTACTAATGGGTATCGAGCATAGCTTGCAACTTGATTCCAGCCGCACGTACCTTTTCGCAGTTCATCTGTGGATCTGTTCTCTGTTACTGGTGTGAGAATAGTGATCCGTGAATAAATAAAATGCCTCTTTGCTGTAGTGATGACCACTGTGATATTATTCTGCTACTGAGGGATCAAACAAAATTCTATTTTTTCCCCCCTATGGCTACATATTCATTAGTTAATAGACATTTAGATCTTTACATTAGGTTTGCATAAACCCCTTCCACTTTTTCTGTGCTGTGCACTAGTGAGCCTTGAAGGGCATCCCCTGAACAACTAATAGTATTTTCCCTTTCAAAATGCTTAACACATTTGAGATTTTAAAGTGAAAGGTTTCACTGCAATGATACTATTTTGAAATAGTTTGTTTCCTAAAACTGCATTTTAGTTCTTAGGCACATGTCCTCTAAAAAGCAACTTTCGACAGACTTCTTTATCAGACGCTCCAAGTTTAATCACTTCAATTATGGCTTCTTGGAGGAAAAGATGAGTGTATGTATAACCTCCATTACAATATTGATTTGCAACAACTTCACTCAGCCATAGAGAGAGAGTAATCTGATCTGCTGTTATCTGCTTACTGCCTCAGGCAGTATGCATAGAAATACATAAGTTCACAGACCACTTTGGTGATATCCTTAAAGACAGAAAAGGCTGAAAGATGATATTTTGCTTTCTCCAAAGAATTTCAATTGGACAGGAAACCTTTCCTTAAAATAGATATTCTATCCACATAATAGTAATTCTTTAAGGATTTCTACAACACTGCATAATAATTTAGACAGGAAACTAGAACCAGAATACACCAGAATATAGCTGAAAATTGGAGTCTAAATGTTACTCTTGAATTAAATAGTGTGAAATTTTAAAGACCACAATCTTCTCATTACAGCAGATAGGCATCATTTCAAGAAGCAGTAGGGACCTCTGCTTTCTGCTGGCATGTTATTTCAATACAATTCCAAAAAAAGAGAGGACCACTTCAGAACTGATATTTTGCAGTGTTTAAGTGTCTGCCATCTACACACTCATTCTGTTGAATATTCTTTTTCTCCCTTCTCTGACTACAGTAAAATTCTATAGATACAACTGAAATTGAGAAATTCTGTATCCTGATAAGCTTCCATAGACTAATAACTGGCAATGCTAGTAGAGCTCTTTTGTAATAATCTAATCTATTTTTCTGTATAATCCAAGTCATAACATTTCCAAGAAATAGATCCCATTCAAAACAAAGAAAGCTTAATTTTGGTTACTATTAGAGAATCCACAATTTATGTTAAATTGTTCTATATTTAGCATTAATAGTGAGGTCAGGATTCATGTTAATGTAGCCAAAACAGAGGCCTGTGATACCTAGAAATTAAAATGTACTGATAAGGAGATAATAAGAAGATAACAAGTTGCCCAGAGAGACTCTGGAGTCTCCTCCAGAAATATTCAAAGCCCGCCCAGACACAAACCTGTCTAACATGTTCTAGGTGACCCTGCTTGAGCAAAGACTAGATGATCACCAGAGGTCTCTTCCAACCTCAACCATTCTGCGATTCTGTAATTATTCTTAGTTAGCCTTGAACCTAAATATAAATAATGTAACTAACAGCCATATAGAAGTATGACGGCAGAACTATGACGGCATACCCAGGCACAAGATATAAGCATATTGTGTGATTTTGTGAGCAACGTGACCTCCAAAGGGGCAAAGACAAACATGTAGGTACATGTAGGAGATTCCCAAGTCACAAAAAGTTGTCAGACAATGTACAAGATATGTACATTGGTCTGCAAATAGGCAAGACATCATGCAGAACACAGCATGCTGAAGGACGATCGGCAAAACTGAAAACAAGATGCAGTGTCAGGAGTAGAGGAAACCTGTTCTTATTGAGAAGGAGGTAACAGTATAAAAATATCAGGCATAAGTGAGGAAAATCAGAGAAGATGACAAATCCTCTTTGTTTCAAAGTTCTCTCGTTAAAGAGCTCTCAAGCCGCTCAAATTCCTCCTCACATTCAGAAGGAACTTCCTGGGCAGAAATTGAAGCACAGGAAGTTCCGCCTGAGCGTGAGGGGGAATTTCTTCCCTGTGAGAGTGACGGAGCACTGGCACAGGCTGCCCAGAGAGGTTGTGGAGTCTCCTTCTCTGGAGATCTTCAAGGCCCGCCTGGATGCAACCCCGTCTACCATGCTGTAGGTGACCCTGCTGAGCAGGGAGGTTGGACCAGATGATCTCCAGAGGTCCCTTCCAACCTTACTGATTCTGTGATTCTATGATTCTATGAAGCCTAATCACCTCTGCAACTAAATACCATCAAGGGCCATAGCCATCAATGCGAATTCCACTACATCATCAGCTCTTTAGTATCGTATATTTGCAACTGATAAATGTCAGAAACTAATAGTTATTGTATAAGCAGTAGTTATAATTGATATTATGCAAGAACTAACCATTAGCAAGAAGCAGGTTGTTAAATAATTATTTGTTTTAGAGTTTAAAACTAGCCTGATCTGTCACTCCCATCACAGTGATCTCTAGTTCATTGGTACAAGTGTATGAGTATATTTGGTATATTAAGTGTATGCCTAAACACTTGTGCAAACCTTTTAGTGACTGCATCTGCACTAGATGTCTAAACTCCAACTATAGTCAATGACAGATTTAGCCCATGGATTTTTACCACTGTCTCCTACTTTAATCACTATCCTTTATCACTTTAATCACTTTAGTCACTATCCTTCCTTTATTGACTATATTGATTAGGTCTCTGTTGATTACAGAGCTAACTTTGACTTTTAGTGAGCCTGTGGTTAGTTACATGTAGATACCTTATTGTAGGCTGAACTGAATTCCAGTCGAACTGTAGGTTCTAGGAACTGAATTCCACGTAAACTACAAATACATATAGGAAAATAGTACTATTTTAAAGACACTAGAGGAAGTAAGACATAGGGCAGGCAGAACAACACAGAACTCACACCTTTTTTATCTCAACTGATACTACAGACCTGTGTTTAGGCTATCACTTTACTGTAACTGTCTTATTTTACTTATTTTATTACTTTATTATTTACTTATTACTGACTTTATTGAGCTTTATTTTTCATTCATCTAACCTTTCTGGAAAGTACACATTCTTGCCAGCGTATCCTGTTATGTAACCAGGCCTTTCAAAATCATATGTGAGCCAGAGACAAAACTTTCTCAGCTGAAAGGATATAAGAAGATATGACTAGGAAAAGATCTCTTGTAGATTAGATGAATCCAAAAAGATTATTTGCAGAATTTGCCTAAAATCAATCCTATCTGAACATGCTTTTCTTTTTTCAATTTCCTGCTGTATAAACTTTTTACCAAAGATAATGTCTTCTTATAACTTATGACATCATAGAGTTGTTTGGGGACTTTCTTGTTGTCATTTTTTTCCACTTGAAACACACTAATATCCAAAATGAAAAATAATAGAAAGAGTAGTAAGTAACAGTAATGATTCCTGTTCTATGAAAACAATGCACATTTTTACTTGAAAGAGAATAGTTTATGCAACTTCCTTCTTTTCTGTTATCTTCTATGATAATATTTGAACCATTTTTATTTTTTAAATTATTATTACTGTGATCACATTAAATGTGATCATTTAATATTAATTTTGATTTATAAATACTGAGTCTAGAAACTGAAATATCCCCTGTTCTTCTGGAATGATGAACATGGCAAAGCCATTTTTACCTTCAGTAAATGTTAGATTATAATAATGCCGCACTCCCTGTAACATGAATTATGCATTACAGGTACAAGTTACATTAGACCAAATCAGATAGTTTGACTGTGTAGAGTATTGACTTAAAAAAAAAATTATTTAAAAAAAAAAAAACTTATTCTTGCAGTAGAAAACTGGATAGAGTTATATTTATGTTAGACTCCCTCTCTAATATGATTTTTTTTTCACCTCAAGTATGTTGAAAGCTCCGTATTGTTTTTTTTTTGTTTTGTTTTTTTTTGAGGCACTTTATACAAAGGTTTTTCTCTGAAACCAGAGTCAATAACAACATGCTTTTCCAGAAACCTACACTATTTTTAAATCTGCTTTAAGACTCCAGAATTGGATATACTCTTTTCAACCCTTTTTCAAAACAGACACCAGATGAGAACCTGAACAACATGAAAAGATCTAAAAATGGCCATGTCTAATGTATTTCAAAGTAGTTGGAATATATAAACTACAGAAAGTGGGTGTCAAAAACACTCTTGGTTACAGATGTTCTCCTTTGCACAGACAATTTTTATATTTCTTGAGAAAAATCTTCTGTGTCATATTTGTTGCCTTGTACAGCCTTTTACAGAGAAAAAAAAAGACCCTAAAATTACACAGCTCAAACACGATAGTAAAAATTCCGAGCTAGAGAATATTTTTCATGAAATATAGAGGGGTTGTTTTTGAAGTCTAATACCACATCTGTGTAGCAAACAAGTGATTATTTGACAAGCTCTCCTCAATTGATCAAAGTGCTGGACAGTTCAGTTAGTTTTTACTGTCATCTTAGAGTAAGAGAGCTAAAGCTTTTAAAAATGTCATAGGTAATATTGATAGAATCTGGAAAAAAACTCTCTCCATTCTCAAGTTCTGGATGGGACACATGACTGGTATCATGAATGGTGATGATAAAGTAGTGAATGTTTAAGGTGTATTGTAAGAGATCTATTTTAAAAACAAGAAAACCTACTAATTAAACGTCACTTTTGTTTGCTGTATGCAAGAAAACTTGTGTTAATAATAATGGATAAACTCTGGTAGCCTGTTGAAAAACTTCATGTATGGAAACTGCTGCAGTTGGTCTTTTCTCTGAATGTATTTTTACAGACAAAAAGTTCACAAACCACTGTAGAAAGAGAGAACCTGGAATTTTGTGTTTTGATTGTGTTAGAACTGTAAGCATGAAATAGAATAAAGTAAAAAATAAATAGTCTTTGGCTGGGGTTGTGCTGCTGTCCCTAGATTAAAGCATTCTATCATTTGACATTCTGTCTTTGATAATCATTTTAGTTGTTTCCACTCTTGAAAGTTTCCCTCATCTGTTCCTGATACCTTTCTGAACTCATTTATCCCATCCTTACTTTGGAAAACTCTTAACATAGCCCCAAACAAATTCTGTAACTTTTCTTCTCTGTAGATGCCAGCCCCAAAAGAACTGAATGATCCTCCTTCTTTTCCACTAAGAAATAGAGAAATTCAGCACCTATAGGATCTAGCCATTAGACAATCTTCATATAAATTTCTTTTGAGTTGTGGTCTTTTTATTTCATCTTCAAAAATTTTTTGTGTGTCTCACCACTTCCCGCAACAGTTTGACATTCAAAGCATTTAAATGACTATAAAAAATCCATTAGGTAAACCTGCCAGCATGACACTCTGCAGACTGAAGACACATTTTATGTTAATAAAATGAGCCTTGAATAACTAATGGAATGAAAACAGCTAAGAAAATTTACCAGCCATATATCCACAGATTCTGCCATTCATGTCTTTTTTATTATTATTATTAGAGTTGCAGCTTCCAGGATGTGCTAAAAAGTCAAAGAATAAAAATGCACTCATATTACCCAAAGGAAATATTTCCTAATCAGAAAAAAACATAGTCTCCCTGATTTGTAGGACTTCCATAACCATTAGCAATAACTTGTGGACACACACTGTTTTACGTATGTATTGTCACTGCATAACACTAAGATATATATTAATATGAAGACCATCACTACTATGTTTATCTTCCATAAGGAAACGGTTATTTGCCCATGGTCTATGCAAAAATTCCTGGATAACTGAGGCAGCACATGAACAGTAAAGAGAACAAGTTAAGAGGCTCCACCAGTGCCTGCAACTAGGGAAATACGAAAAATTTACATATTTTTGTTCAGTGTTCTATGCATGACTATACAAGGAGGTAGTCACTAACTCTGAAATAGGTTTCTAGGTATAGGGAAAAGGGAACTAGTAAGGCATTTGGAAACAGACTAACCAAACTGTTAAGTCCTCTGTATGAGGTTGGTAGTGTTATGCTGTTTGAAAGTGTTCAGTTGTATGGGTATTTCTTGCCCTTATCTCTCTAAAAATAATTTTCTCCACAAGCTGGCTGAAAGAAGATGTGATCTATGGACTTCAGCCAGAAGATATCCATTGATTTCAGTGGGTCATGAATTAAAATTTCATTTTCCAATTCTGTTAAGTTCCTATCAACGAATTCTGTAAGGATATTTGTTAGAACTGGAAAAAAAATGTATGTTGCTACCCGCGATTCTTTTCTCCTGCCTGCCCATCCCCTTAAAGCAAACAGTGCTTTTAAATCTTTATCTTGGCTTGCCACCCATGTATCAGATTAATGAGCCATATGATGTAAGAGAAGTAGTGTAGCATTTCATAATCAGTGTATGAAAAAGAGAAAGGGAGGAGAATGCAATAACAGCATATTTGGAGAATTTATAGTGCAAGGCAGTGAACTAGAAAAGAAAAGAGAAACTACCTAGTCAAAGAAGAGGTGTTACTCACCTTAGTGGAATTCATTAGTCCTACTCATGAATAGCTAGACATCATAATGTGTTGCAGAAACCAGTGATTATTTTCTATCATTACTTTATGCCTATAACGTATTACACTGATAGGAGAAATCAGATATTTTTCATGCTGTAGGGAAGTTAAAATATCTAAGCAATGTTTCTATACCATTTCTTATTCCTTATGGTAAAAATAAAAGATTTGAAAATCAATGCATCCCTAAACAGCTGTTATTCTGTCTGGTAATAAAGAGAAGAGAATAGCTGTTGTGCAAAATGAAGTGTCCACAGTGTAGTAATTCAGATCAGCTTGATGTATCACATGGGTCATAAAGCTAACAAAAATGAGAGATGGAAAAACAAAACTCCTATCAAATCAAATTGGTTACTGATAAATTCCAGGAACTGTGTTAACACTGCATCTGGTTAACAAAGGGAGTAAGAAACAAAACACTAGGCAACAATTGATGAAGTAATAAATGATTCTAGAAAGTAATGAGACAATATTTTTTTCACTTTAAATCCTTTATTAATGATATGGGGAAAATAGATGGGCAGAAAGGGATGAGACTTGCCAAGGATTCTTGCAGATGTAGTGATGTCTCCCAGCTTTTGTTGTATTGGATCTGAGATGTTGATCTCTTTTCAGCCTTATCTGGTATGAAAAATGTGCATTATGGTCTTAGCTTCCTCTATGTTGTATCCTAAATTAGCACTTTTTTTCCCCCTCTTTCCAATATTGTTTTTGCCATGTAAAACAAAATCTACCTCAGTTGATCAAGACGGCATATTATTCATGTCTACTCTGACTGAAGGAGAAGTTAAGAGGACATATATATATATATATATATATTTATAACTTTATCAATACAACAACACAAAATGGACTAACAAGAAATGCTAAAAAGTTTCTGTCTTTCTATTTTAGACTGCCATTTTCCAAAAACAAAGCTGTAAAGGTCAGTCGCACTCTGTACATTTGCTATACTCTTTTCTCTCTTTGCATGTGTTTTTCTTATTTTCAAGGAAAAAAAATGATTTTAGCAACGTGGCAAACAAAATTAAGACAAGTTCATTTCTCTGAAAAGAACAGACATCTGAATGTGAAACTTTTTTTTTTTTTTGAAAATAAAATGAAGTAGAATAGTGTATATCTTGAGGGACTAGCAATTAGGGTGATTGCTAAAGTAAATTCTTCATTTAATACTATCTCAATTTTTTGCTACATATTTTCTTTCCTCTCTTTCTTGTATAAGTTTAAACAATGCTAATGATGAGCACTCATCATATGAATAAATAGGCTGATGTGTCTATACTGAAAACATGAGTGATATTTCATAGTTCATAGTGACCAGCATATCTTAATACTTTTAACTCTTTATGCTTTCTTATTCCCCTGATATTAACATAAGGGTAGCTTAAAGTCCCATAGTAGCACAGGCCACAAAGCTGCTGTTGAAGTAAGTGACACTTCCGAACGATGGTGGCATTAGTGCCATTCATTTGGCTGCAGGGTTCATTAATAAACTCTCCTAGAAGCTACAGGGACGTTATCCCTCGTGTGAGTGAAGAGGCCCATTGCAGTTTTTGCACGGTCAGCATGGAGAAATGAGAGGATGGAGAGAAAGGAAAGCATTCCTGGCACTATCACATTCCGCACATTTGGCTCTTAAGCATTCACGAAGAAATCAGCTCATTAATGCATTTTAAAGTGACAACCCTGTTTATTAACTTCTCAAGATTTATGTGGCTGTATCTTGAATATGCTAACAGAGCTATACACCATTAGTTATTGTTGATAACACAAAGGCTTTGTTTGTAAGCAAGATTAATTAATTCGATCGATACAATAATTTTTACAAGGTTACAATGTCTTAATGCAACTGTGTTTGAATAAAAAGGTACATATACCTAAATTTATTTTGTAATTATACAGTTAAATATCAGGTCAGGGTGTTAGTGGAGAGAGTTTTCAAGCTTTTTTGAAAATCTAAGCCAAGTTATTTCGCACTACGTTATTCCCAAAGAAGATGATTTCTAAGCCTCAAACTGATAAGCTCATAGGCTGTTAAGTTTAACAATGCTACTCATTACAGCCTGCTTTCTTACTTGTATATCCCGCAGATACGTGACCTAACGCATAAGAGCAGTCAATAGGGCTGCTCTCATGCGAACAGCTCTGCTAAGCTAAAGGGGTAAATTTTAAAACATGTTGACCTATTTATTCGTCCATGTCAGATGGTCCAGCGCTGGGTACCTTTGAGAATTGTAATCTAATCACTTACTGGATTGTGTTTTATAGTTGTACATTTAGCAGTTTGTTTTCCTAAAAATATTGATGATAGGGGTGAACTGTTAAAAATTAATATTTTGTTAGGATAAGGCTCTTATTCCTCTTCATAAAATGTTCAGACTTTGCCTCCTACATAATATCAGTATCCCTAAAGTAATCTAGTTATACTCTTTTAAATCTCATCTTTAGCCATGTTGTCTATAGAAATTTTAACTGTGGTTAGACCACTTGAAAAACAAGACTACTTTCTATCCTCTAACCAATATAGCAAATACTTCCTTTTCTCCTATATATGGCTGTGTCTACCAATATTTTTTGTGAGTCCTTACTATTTGTATTACTACCATAAACAAGCAATTAACTGAACTAAATAGAGTCTGGGCCTTAAATTGCAACATTAGATCTAAAGATCTGAGTTTACAACTACAAGTAAAAACAAAGTCACTGTGGAAAAATTAGAAAAATTATATATGATTGTTTCTTGGAGAAAGTTCTTTTTTGTGTCTCCAATAAGACGACTGCATGACTAATTTTCATTTGGTCTATAAGAAATAAATATTTTTTGTTAAACTCAGTAGTGCTCTATCTCTTATTTTTATATCTGAATATCACCATTGTGCCTTTTCTGGAAATGGCTGTTCTGTGAATATCTAATGCTTACCAGAAAGCTCAAAACACAGTAAATGTTTTAAACAAGAAAAGGAAGTGGGATTTTTAGAAAGTAAGAATACTAAAAAATGAGTTGAGAACAAATTGGAAAGAAAAAGAAAGATCAATAAGAAGCAAAGATACCTTAAAAATATGCTCTGAAAGAGATGRAGAGAAAAGAGAGAAAAACAGTTAGCAGGAAAGAAATTTAGTTTAAAATACTTTTTAAAAAAATGATGATTAATGGAAAGGCTGTAAACTTTGAGGATTTAACTTTCAGTATACACACATATACATGTATATTATATATATCATAGAATCATAAAATCAGTAGGGTTGGAAGGGACCTCTGGAGATCATCTAGTCCAACCCCCCTGCTCAGCAGGGTCACCTAGAGCATGTTAGAYRGGGTTGAATACAGGCAGGCCTTGAAGATCTCCAGAGAAGGAGACTCCACAACCTCTCTGGGCAACCCGTTCCAGTGCTCCGTCACTCTCACAGGGAAGAAATTCCCCCTCACGGTCAGGTGGAACTTCCTGTGCTTCAATTTCTGCCCATTGCCTCTTCTCCTGTCATATGCGACAACTGAAAAGAGTTTGTCCTCATCCCCTTGACACCCTCCCTTCAGGTACTTGTACACATTGATCAGATCCCCCCTCAGTCTTCTCTTCCYCAGGCTGAAGAGGCCCAGCTCTCGCAGCCGTTCCTCACAGGGCAGATGCTCCAGCCCTCTGATCATCTTTGTAGCCCTGCGCTGGACTCTCTCCAGTAGCTCCATGTCTCCCTTGTCCCCTTAATATTCTAACAATACTTACACTGTGAGCTATAATAGAAAATTGAGTCAAAAGTAGAAGTTTCTGTTAAAATTAGCATTTATTTTAAAGGAGTAGATTTTGCCATTTTACTTCTATGGATTATCTTATTTCTCAGCAATTCATCTATTTCGGTGGTTAAGAAACACACTAATATAATGTTAAAACTTAATAGCAGAATCAGAATGTCTGAACAGCTAATACTTTTGTTTTTCTGTAACAATGTGTGTGCACAACACATGCTTAAAAGTTTCATTATGCAGTAAATAAGCCCAATATTTTTAATAGTAAAATTGGAGCATGAACATACTGTTTTCATTTGTATCTTCGAGAAGAGTGTTATTTTACAATGTAACAACAATTGAAGAAATTAGTTTAAAAAGTAATTGAGTTTAAGATTCAGGCTGGTCTCAGGACCATATTCTTTATTAATACTCATTCAAGGTATTTAATTTGGTGCTTTAGAAAATCACCCACAGGAGATTTAAACATTTACACATTCATAGAGTTTTCTCCATTGACATTAATCAAGCTCTCCCCAATTCAAAAATGTTAAGAGTTTTACAAAGAGAAGAGGCTGTTGATGTAGTTTTTGATTCTGTTTGAATTTTAACCCTCTGTATACTGCACAAGAATGCAGGCAATAGTTACCCAGCTTCTTCTCATTTCTGTTACTTTAAGGGTGAACATAATCACTCTATGAAATATAAATATGTTATTTTAATTTTTAAAATACTTAATGAAAATGGATACCATGTGCCTAATGTATAGCATAAAAATATATATTTTTAAATCCCATCTGTTTATAGAACGATGTCATATGCTGCTTCAATATCTATTAAAAACCTAATCATCATTCATTAACACTTTTTCTCACTTTAATTCCTCATATACACAACTTTAGAAAAACATTTCATGAAAACGTGGCATATGTTTTGTTTTGTTATAGTAGTGTTCAAATGACAGGCATTTGGAAAGAATTTGTAGGTAGGTATTTTTGAATAAGGAATATGTCTGTGTTAAGTAAAATAAACTTCATATCTGCATTGAYTTTGACTAAACTTGTTATGTCAATGAGACATTCTTTATACAACTCTTATTTTGCAGGTTAGTGTTTTGGAAAGGTCTTCACATCAGATAAATCCCAAACATAAATGCTTAAGAAAGAACAGACTAGCCACAGATGTAGACAAGTGGGTTTAAGTTTTTGTTTGTTTATTTGTTTGTTTGCTTTTCTGTTTTTGCCTTCAAGAATAGAAAGGAGAATTTGTCATAAAGTCATACAACACTTTCTTTTTTTTTTTTCCTTTTAAAGACATTTTCAACTTTGCATCAGTTCTTAAGCTTCATCTCTCTTTTGCCCTCATCTATGACCCTCCTTTGAAAATTTAAAGCTATGCAAAAGTACACAGATATACATCGGATAAAAATAACCATTGGACTTCTGCACATTTCTAAGATTAAGTCCACACAGGATATCTTCAGAAATGCAAGAGAGATTTTTTTGGATGAAAAAGAACACTGGACAGAAATATAAGAACCTTATTGAAAACCTTTAGTGTTTGTGACATGAAAATAGTATTTTTGTTTGACAAATAAAACAACTTTCTGTATGCTGCAGTACCTATCAACTATTGCAGTTCAATGGCTTTTTGTCTATGGCTGTGTTTGAACTATTAAATGAAGTATGCTAGCACCTGCTTTTTGATCAGAGCAGCTTGGAAAGTATAGCAAACTCTCCTTTCTCCTCATAAAATGAGCAGCTTCCTCTGTACTCTTCATGAGGAGCAGTTCTTGGCTCATGGTACCTGTGACCATATTCAAGCATATGTCTAACAGACTGTTACTGGGCATAGGCCAAAAGCATGGCAAGGAACATAGTCAGCTTTAAGCAGCCTGAAAGAGGGTGGGACAGAATTCTAGTTGTGCACTACCCTTATCTGCTTTATTAATTTTAGCTTATGGATCAGGCTGCCTGAACAGACTAACATCCTGCAATATCCTGCAGGAAGAGAAGACACAAGGATGTGTCGTGAGAGAGAACCTACTCAAACTGTCTGACACAAGAAGAAAATAGAGAAAAAAATGAAAGAAAAAGAGAACGAAAGAAAGAAAGAAGGAAGRAAGAAAGAAAGGAAGGAAGGAAGAAAGGCTCAATAATTCAGTATTCATCAGGTTCATCCAGGAGCTTATGATATCCTCCATCACACAGTGGAACACACAGTTTTCTATTTCTTCTGCTTATTGTAAAAATTCTCTTATTATAAAAATCATTTAACACATAAATGATGGGTCTGTATCATTTTAAGACTACCTGTTCTTCTTTAGTGTTCTCTAGGACAAATGGGTGTGGGATTGAAAGAACAATTTAACAAAATCATTTTTTTTATTAGACTTTGAGGATGAAAGAGTAGTTTGACATACTAAAAGGACTAGGTTACTAGCATCATTTCTTACTTTGTCTAAAGCTGTGGAAGACTCTGGAGGACATACAGGTATTTATAGGTATCACGCTGGAGAAAATGTAGCAGTTTAGCAAGTTAGTGGCACAGTATCATTTACCCAAACGAAAGAGCACTTTAGTGTTAGGTGATTAAACTACATATTAGTGAGAGAAAATCTCTAGGAATGTACCTGTACGAACCTACTGGGATTAGCAATCTAAGTGATTAAGACACTAACTATTCCATCAGCAATGGAGGAACAGCAGTGAAAATATCAGTATTACTGTGAAGAACTAGTTAGAAGTTTTCTAGTAATAGAAAAATTCCTCTTTGCTGATCAGACATATCAGCATGAAGAGGTTGGTGCACATAATCAGGCCAAATAAGATTGGTAAGTACCAAAGCTTGAGGACATTTCATACTGAAACTCACAGTATCTGGTATCATTTCATTATGAGGGCCTGCACTCAGATTAAAGATACAGCCTAGGCTCCTTGTATAAAAATTGCACTGTGACTGTCTGTTATCAAGAGAGTAACTCCTTATTGGTAAGCAAAGCATACAACAATCTAGCATTTGATTTTGACCATATACACACATGGAAACTAAACCATAACTCCAGGATAGCAACCAGCTGTTTAAGGTCTGGCAATAAACTCTGGAGTTGCTATGATAACATTCCTAATCCTATAATACCAGGTTTCCATGTTTTTTATTATGAATTGTCATAGTCCATTATAAAGGTGGTTTGTTATACTTTAGATTAATATGTAGTAGTATAATGCATGTAACTTACAAATTGTCATAGCTTCCATCTAAAGCAAGTTGGTAGATAAAATCTGTTATCTATGTTTGCAGCTGGTTAATGAAATAACACTTCTTTGTCAAGTTTGGCACATTTTTTTCTCTTACTTGAATATGGACTTTAAATACAATGATATGCCTATACAGAACCGTTGAACACAGGTAAGGCAACTAATACGGAGACACATATCAAAAGACAAAGTATGTGTGTCTGTGCAAATGCCCCAGATTGGGTCTTTACAATTGCTTTAGTGTGACAGTCAATAGTATTTGTGATTGTATTAATGACTACTTACTAGGTAAGCATAAACTTGTCACCATACTTTTTTAATGCAGAAGTAGTCTGATCTTATTTGCAAGCTTACTTCTCCTCCTTTCAGCTGTCTTCCCAAGAGAAATCTGTTAAAAGCATTTCTGCTGAATGGTTTGCCAAGTTCAAATTTGGGGCAATCCGATGACAAAGTGATTTTGAGGTTTCAACAGATAGTGATATTGAAAATAAAGCTAAAAAAAAAAAGTGATTATGATATGTTCAAGAGAAATTATTCTAGAGATGATTAAGCTTGTCTTAAAGTAGACTTCAAAGGCAGGATTCAGCTGCCTAAATATAATATTTTATGACATTTTTAARTGTTGTTCTCCAGTTAGGTCTTGCATCCAATTACTGTGTATCCCAGGAAACAGTGTTATTATTTTAGCAGCAGGCAAAAGATTTCTTACTATTTTCATAGCACAAGCTAAAGGTTTTGTCAGGAATTGTCTTTAGTAGTCCTGGGTCTGTTTTAGCTGCAGCCACAAAAATTGATAAAGGTCAGGAAAGGGGCAAGAAGGCTATTTCATGCAGCTGAATACTGGCTCTGCAATGACCTGTTTTCTATAGATTAACAATGCCTCATTTTGCTACAGTTGAATGCTGACTCTGCAAAGGATGTGTTTTAATCGCATTTGGTAAAGTCTAATGAAAATAAGTAGTCATTGCATGGCAATGCATTGCATGCAATTATAGGCATCTTGTGTGCCTATAAGAAAAGCAAAGGTAGTTGAACAGGTTGTCTAAGATTATATAAAATTAATCTCATGTGGATTTCAGATCGAGGAGTCACCATCAATTTCACGTTCTTCCCAGCAAAGACCTCAGGACCCTAACAGTTCATTGTAGCTTTTTCCCTCCATTCTTAGGGAGAAATTGCTGACCTTAGGACAGATTGGAACATTAGAAAAGTTTATATAACACCACAAAAGGGTAGATACTAAAAGAATTGTCTTATAAAGAGCAGAACTAGATAGATAGCAGGAAGATCAGTCTTATAATTGTCTTTCATTGTAACTGGGCTAATAACGATTGCTGTTTTATTTTGATTAGACTATTAAGACTTTAAGTAGATTAGTAATAAATTCTTGATTCTACATATAAAGTGTGTTCTTTTTCACCCTAACAATATCCTGAGTGCAGTAGCTGCCCTGGAAGAATTCAGATCTTTCATAAATTTTGTATCTTCTCATCCTGTGTGGATATTTTAGACACTCTAAGCTGCTTATCTCTAACTGACTAAACTCTGCCCTGTTGTTTGCTCAGTTGCATATACCAATGGTACTGGCAAGGAGCTGCGTGCACTATGCTGTCCAAGACAGTATTCATGGCTGGCAGATATGACATAGGACCTATGGGAAAACCATTACGCTTCTGGAGCAGTAGTTGGAGGAAAAGTAAAAATTCTAAGCTATCTCAGATGACACTACATATTAATGTGAGGAAAATAAAATAGTCTTAGTTCTTTACTAGAAAGGGATGGCTGCATCTAACATCTCTATAGATATCTAACATTGGTGCCTTTATTTTGAACTGTATCTGACTCCTATCCTTTACTTTAACTTAAGGAAGACCAGTCCCATCTTTTGCTTCCACACTAAGCTATTCTTATAGTTCCTTTTTAACAATTTTGTGTGTGCATGCTTCTACATAATTTTTATAACTTTGGCCAGCAATAAAATGTATTTCCCTAGTTGAAAAAGTTAAATATCATCTCCCATGTCCAAATTTTGATATCTAGGAAGAGGTCTCAATTTTAAAAATTACAGAAACCTTAATTTCTTACTGAAATCTACAAAATTATCCCTTTTGGCAGCTTAACTTCTCAGAAAACAAATTTTTGGCAAGTTCCACCCTATCTCACTGTTTTCTTTACTAGACTTTAAGCTTTCCTACTCCTCTGCTAATTTTCTCATTGCAGTAGCACGTGGGAGAACTGAATACTCATAACCACCAATGGCAATCGGGGGTATAGTGAGGGCTGCCAGCAAGGCAGAGYTGAGCCTGGCCACCCAGGCCCATGCCCTCACCCCAAGGGAGCAGGGCCCCGGGGAAGCCGGGACAGTCCCAGCCTTGGGGTGCGTTGGGCACTGTTGCAGGGTCGGAGCTGGGGCTAGGCCTGGAGTAGAGGTTGAGGGGGCCATGGCTGGTGGTGGGGTTGGAGCCTTCACCACTGCAACATTGTCAGGTAGCAACTGACAGCCCCAGGCTGAGATGGGGCCAGGGCTGGGGCTGGGGCTATAAGGATGACAATCTGTGTAATTAGCAACCGAAATAGCAGCACTTTGGCAAGAGTGTGCAGTGATCTCAGCAGAAGATTTGGAGCAAAGAACTCTTGCTTGAGGTCTCAATYCTATAGATACAGGCATGTCACATAAGTGCAAACGCTAAATACACCCATTCCTACAGGCCCTACCCCAGACACCAGTAGTATTCATCTAGGAGGACTGCAGAATATTGCAGCAAATGGGAGGGAAAATAACATCTTGTGAACAAGCACTGATGATAAGCATGAAGAGGAACTTTGGAGGGTTTTGACTATATCGATCTGCTGGTCAGGTCTTTGTACTGAGTGAAAGAAAAGATTAATCATATGCAACAACTAAYGTAGGTAAGTAATTGCTGTACTATTTGCTGGTCTTCATGACATCAGATGGGGAATGTTTCCCTGCTCTTTCGAGACTCTATTTCTTGTTCAGGCTGTTGAGATCAGTTTACTCTGACTCTAAAATATTTCATTACTTTCTAAGTTAAGGAAAGGGAATAGTGGTGCTCTGAACTTGTTTTAATGATAAAAGCTATTAAAAAAAAAAAAAAAACTTTATTCTGATGTCTAGCTATGAAGCTGAGCAAGGCCATAAAATTGATCATGTTAACACAACATAAAAAAACCCAAAATTCTGAAGCAATGTAGAGCCAGCTWTAGGCACCTAAAATGATTTAGTTGAATCTCCTTCTTGATTCGATGTCAGAACCTTATAGTGGAGATTCAAGTTACCTACTGAGAGGATCTGTCTTTCTAATGACTGTCTTCCATGACAATAGACTGTCTTCATGACTTGAACCCTGAGGTTATGTCTATGTTAATAAACTATATTGGGTGAGGACAGAAGCATGAGCATTGGCCTGTGATGATCCATGTTGCTTTACTGTTGACGTTATTGTCAGCATGGCTTTGGCCTTTGCCAGCTAGCACTCTCTGGACACAGCTGGGAGTATAGCACCAGCAATATTTTCAAAAGGCTATCTAGAAGTTACAATCCTGTTACAGAAGCCAAAGCTGTTTAACAATATCAGCATGACTGGTTTGTGAAAGCTGATCTCTAGGTCAAAAAGAAAATCTCAGAACCATTTATTATACTGGAAAGTGACTGAAGTGACCACTGGATTCAAGTTTGCACTGAAAATAACAAATGTGAATCTAATGAATATGAATCAGCCTTTTCTCAATGAAGTAACTGAAGCTTAACTCACAGTAGTAAAGTAGAGTTTTCAAGTTTCTCCAAAGTCTAGGCATGTTGAAAATATCCAATCATGAAATATAACAAAGAAACAACATAGTCTCATTATACTTTTTGTTACAGATTAAGGTGCTCAGATTGTGTACAAATGATTGGATTGTTTCTCTCTGAGAGACAAGTAATAAGTTTTAAGTTAGCAATCAGAGCTTGCTAGAATAGCCTGTATAAATATAGTCTTTAAAAAAAAAAAAAAAAAAAAGTTTGTTCATCAAAATGAAAGTCACAAGGAGCGTCTCCAAGCAATCCTAATACCATAGAAGTATCACACAGTTTTTCTCTTCATACCCTGTCCTACTCTCCGGCTTAGTACTAATAGGTTTTGATTATTCATAGTATAACTTGATTTTTCACAAACTTCTCTGATGTATACTTCAGATATCTGACATAAATTATTGATGAAAAGATCTGAAATATAGATGCATTTGCCCTGTAAGTTAATCGAACATAGTAACACAAGAATGTTGCATGCCTCTAGCAATGCTGTGGTGGATAAAAATTCTTTAGTGAGAGATTTAACTATAGATTGATTACTGGAAAGGCTCTGTTACATTCTGATATATATATATATATTTACTGATACATGTATTTMATGGGTGTTATTTTCTGTTCTATTACTTCTTATGCAGTCATACAAAACTGTTAAAAGCTATTGTGTCAATAAYGCATGGATTAAGTGTTTCTAGTGGGACACATTGACATAATAGACAATAAAGGTTCACTCAGAGTCACAATGATCTACCAGATGAAGTCAACAGTTTGCAGATAGGGAACTTTCATAAATTTCTATTGCACTGACAAAAAAAAAATCTTTTTCAGTGGACATCTTTTATTATGAAACCACGCAAAAGAGCATTTTTTAAAAAAGCTTGCAAACACCTTTGCTAGGATTTTGCATCTGTTTTCTTTATCCCATACAATCTGTAGACATGAAAAAAAAAGTCAGTGTACGTCTTCTTTCCTTTTCCTTGCTTTTGAGATTTCACTTTAAATTATTTTCTTTCTTAAATAAGTCTAATATTATGCAATTTTGCATAATATTAGATGCTTAAAAATTCATCATGTAACTGAAAGATCATCATTCTAGAGTTCTTTTATAGTTAATAGAAAGAAACAGGACTTTAAAATGGTTCATCTTATCCTAAAATAGATGTCCAAGGTGAGATAAAGCATTCTCTAGAGATTTCTATTATTTTTCAACAAGTATATAGGAAAACTAAAATTATTTGCTTTGATTTGGACAGCTRACTTTTAGATATATAGTGTTAGGTATCCATAGAATTTTAGAATCTACTGGATCAATATAGATATTTCACTAAAAAAGTTAAGAAGATTGCTAATATCAATACTACCAGTTTGGGAAAGAATGGACATTGAATCCATATCTGAATACTGTTTCAATCCTTTCTCTAATTATTCCAATGCTCCTTTATGTAGCACAAAAAAAAAAAAAAAAAAAAAAAAAAAAAGAGGGGGAGGGGAAGTGGAAAAAAAGTGGAAAAAATGTACAGAACCATAGATATTTTTAAAAAGTGGACATTACATATTTATCCCAAAACTGTGTATTTGGAATCTATGAAAAAAGTAGCCATTTCCACTTTGTTTAATCCAGGTACTAATTCCACAAAATTTTAAATGTGAAGTCACTTGGAAGGTCATATATGAAGGCTAAGGACTAATGCGTAAATAAGTCTTCAATATTTTGTCTATTTGCATCCTTATCAATGATTTACTCTCAAAATAGACTATGTCTATTTCTATGTCTATGTCTACAACGTGCCAAACAGAAAGAAAAGTAAGCAAAAATAACTTTAAACAGATAGAAACAAYCTAGATCGGGAGAATGAACTGCATAATTCTGAGGCTGAAGCACCATAAATATAATTGTTAACTAAAAGTTCCAGTTGCAGACTTTTCAGTTGCACTATTTTGGGTGTTTTGCCTTCAGTTATACTTATGCAATCTGACAAAGTAATGGAGTTGCACAAGTGAACTGGAAGGCAATACTTGACCTGCAAAAATCTTTATTATTGGTGATCCATGAGTCAGATAGAAGACAAATAAGCTTCGAAATCCCAGCCCTAATTTACAGGACTGGCAGTCTGAAAAGCCATTTATATTGTAAATTGAATGAATTTAATTGGGAAATTATGGAGGAAAAAACTACTGAAAGTGACAATACTATTTTTATATAGAGTTTCCAGAATAGCCTTGCACTTTAAGAATTAATCACATCCTGATGCTTATTCCCTACTTGAAGTCAAAATGCTCCACTTTTGATATTAGAATTGGTTGCCATAGAAATGATAATCAAAAAAAAAAAAAAAAAAAAAAAAAAAGGAATTATGACTTCAGGTGAGGCAAAAGCTGCAGGAACCCTTAACAAAGAAGTTTCTTTCTTGTAAGTATCACTCAGATGCAAAGCATAGAAATTGTATACATGTATATAGATCTAGACAATTATTTATATGTTTATATAGAAAGATTAAAAAAGCACATGTATCTTTTTATCAGATTATGCCTATATGTTATCAAGAGAATAGCATCAAATTGTATTCCCCTTCATATCTTTTGCTTAAAAATAGGAACATGCAAAGGAATAGGAACAAGCCATAACTGTTAAGGTTTTCCTCATAATTGTGCATTACATTCACCATAAAGTACCAGAATTTTTTATAAGCTCAAATGTCATGCCTGTAAGCAGCACYTTCCATCACCATTGTAGTATATCACTGATTCTTAGCTGAGTGCCCTGCCCACTAGGCCAGGGACTCCCATTCTGAAGGCTGCTGGGACAATTTAGCCAGCTTTTGACCTGCTCTTATTTACTTGGCTTCTCAGGATCTAACTGCAAGCTAATTTTTTTTTTTTTTTTTTTTGCCTCCTCCGATTGGTCTACACCCTTCTCCCTACCTAGAAGTGTACATCTGGTCATACAAAAAAGGAGAGGAAAAGGACACCTTGGGAAGGAATAGAGTTGGTACTGTGGTATTTCTGTTAGAAAGACTAATCTACCCCTCAGCCAGTTCATGAGGGTATTTTGGGAAATAATTTATATGGAGAAGGCTATGGGAATTGTTCTTATAGCAGCAGAAGTCTCATTCTTTTCCCATGAGGCAACTCAAGAGCAGACACAAATTTACATATGGATATGCAGCAAATCTGGCACTTTAGTCATACTGCAAACACCCAGATTAATTGTACCACATAAGGTCAATAGTTACAATAGTGGCATGGAGGAATGCTGCAGGAGTTGCCCAACATGAGTAGAGTGAGCTATGCCAGTGGAAAGAGTAGTTACTAAGTTCTTAGTCAATGCAATMTTCTTAACAAAAATCAAAATACAGTTGTTGACGGTGTGGCTTTTAAATATTTTCACTGTATGAACTCACATTAGAAGTGAAAAGAAATTGAAATGATAATAAAATTTCAAATTGAAATATTGTATGTATTGACACCATTACAAATAAAAAATATATAAGTAACCTTATGAAAAGTAAAAGGATATCTCCATTCAAATATGAAAACCATTCAAATATATAAACCAATGAGCTGAGTAAGAAATAACAATGCAATCCATACAAAGTTTCTCCAGAAACAAGCGTGAGACAGTGATCTCCTTTATTTTGTAATACTTAGAGTGAATACTCAAAGTGAAGGAAGGAGCTAGGCTTCTTGCCCTCACTTTTCTGGTTTTATTGAGGAATCTTTTACAGTATTTAYTTTGTAGGCCTGGAAAGAAGAGAGAGAAAAGAAACGGACAGTGTTCCTTTTCTCTTTCAAGAACTTTTTTTTTTTAATTGACTTTTCTTGAGAGTGTTCTTTTGGAATATGGTTATGAATGAAAAAAGTCTAGAAAGCCTGGAAATTGAACTGCATGCATTACAAAATGCTATCAAATACTCTTACAAAAAGCAGAAGTTGGAATTTTAATTTCTTTCTGACTCCTAAACAAGATCTCAGTATGTTAACTGAATGATTGTAATGTTGCTACAATACACCTCATAGAAAAAGCTGTAACGCTGCAACAGAGATGTAGATTAGAGTGGGGAGATTTCTCATTTAAAGTTTGCCATCATAGCATTCAAGTATGAATCAGATTTTACCTTTGATCCCACAAGACTATACTTAATTATTCTAAATAAAGGTACATAATGATGGCAAGCTGTGAAGTTGCTTTGGACCTTTATATTGTCTTGAATAATGGTGAATATTTGCTATTGTTGACTATAACCGGTTAATAACGCTCGAGTTCTACAGTTTATTTGGATCAAATAGAGCTTGCAAATCACAATACATCCAGTACCTAATTCAACTAAAAAGTAGATGTGAATATAATTCTCTAGCCTATTTGTTCTATGTCATTATATAGCCTGTGGAACATCAATAAAAATAGGAATAGCCTAGACAGCAAGTAAGGGAATCATGACTTTTACTTATCCTCTGTGAACACCCTAAATATCAGTAAGGCTGATATCCTTCCGTCTTTTTATTGCACAATGAGATACATTCTACATGGGAAAAACTGAAAGGATATTTCCACCTCATCTTCTGGAGTCTAATATAGASGGTATTCTCCTAGATGAGGCTTGTCTTTCAAGTCAGCCAAATGAGGTATATATTCTCTTCTCTACTATCCAGTATAATAATGTTCACTGTTGATAGTTTAAGTCAGTATTGATACACAGACTATATATTATATAACTAGGAAGCAGATACACATCCTGCTTTGTCTATACTGTCTGCTACATATGCAAGTGGTAAGTGTGTAACTAACAGAGGCAAATGCAATCAGATGACTGATAGATAGATAATACATAGTAAGGTATACATTATAGAAGGGAATAACCTTTTAAAAGAAACATAATCTGTGATGGGAGTCAAGTGTTTGAAAGTTGGCATTCTCGCCCTCAACCATGTGGCACATTTGTCCTTGTCTTTAGATCTCACTCTTAGTCTCATGTAAAAAAAAATAAAAATAATAATAATACAAATTTTGCTTTATGTAGGCAGAGGAATCCACTTGTCTAGAAAAAAAAAGTACACAAAGCAGTAAACAAACATTTCTTTCTATTACTTATTCTGTTCAGTCCTCTGATAATTCCTATTTCACCTTTTTATTACCCTTCCCTAAATAAGCTCATTTTATTTGACTATTGTAACGATTTCTTTCCTGGGCTACTAACATTTTCTTCATAGTTTCCTAAGATGACAATGACAAGCATCCACAGAATATATTTATATGATTCCATTTTTCACTACATTTTCATGCTCTCATTAAATGCTAACACTGAAAGTTGTGTTACTGTTGTATTAATTTATTTATTTGCCAAACTTATCAGTTGTGCATTTGTTATGAAGTAGTCATATTTTCACTAATAGAAGGTAAGACATGTCACAGAATAGAGTCATTAGACGGGAAGAAAAAAACAGTTGTCCTCTGAGTTAGTGAACAACAAACTATTCCGTGTAAAAATGTCTCATTATCAGCTGTCAGAATCAGGCCTGGTGATAAAGCTCTATAAATACTCATAAAAGAACTAAATACTGCAGATGTTTACAGATTATTACACAAGCATAATAGACAGACAGTCTCCTAGTGCAACAGATTAGATGTGTAGGATACGTTCAGACATCATTTAGTGGTAGAGATTTCCTCCAGGGAATAGTTAAAATCAATACAGATTCAGCAAATAGCTTCACTCGAAAACTTTTTTTTTTTTTTCTTTCAAGTAGCATGCATGAAGGACATTTACTAGTGAAATGAAAACCAATGTCAGATGCATTAGGTGCACCACTGGAGTTCTCTGGAGTAATTCAGGAAAGCTAACATTTCTTATCTGTGAAAGTCACAGCTAAACTCCAGATCTGAATTTCTTGTCTGTTTAAAAATGATTCTATTTCATCCATGATCATAATGGACATCCCGAAAACTGTACGTTAAACATACTTGGATTTTGCTAAACATTGCCTTAGATTATGAATAATTTATTTCTTCTCTTCCACATTACAGCACTGATTGGAAGATAGCAGTTATACTTCTTTGTCCAGTCTGATAAACTAAGCAGAAGACTTAAGTCAGATTATTCAGTTTCTACAGATGTACTAAGTGCTCCACGCATACCAGATGAAACTGCAAGATAGAATAGGTATTTTTATTTTCATTTTATAATAGTTACAACAGAACAGGCTGTCAATGATCAAATGGGATTAACAATCCTCAAGAGCAGTTTAGGTTAACTAGATGTTCATTAATTGGGAAAAAATGTCCTTGTTTGTTGGTTCTCACTTCTCTTTTGATCACTTCAAATCTATGGTCTGGGTCAAATTTGTATCTTCTTCTATATATCTTCTTCATGGTGCATTATGCAGCTGTTACAATTAAAGATATTAATTTAAATACTTATGCCAGTATCCTTTCTCTTGCAATCAACAGAAACCTCTATGCTTTGCTTACAACAGGTAGTGATAGACATGAAGAGGGTCTCTCCTCTGTTTGATATTCCAGGCTAGGCAYAGAGCCCTGAATGAACTCTGTACTGACAAAATTTTAAGTAGATAAACATCTTTACCTCAATTTACTTTTAAGAATAACACTAATTATAAATTCTTGATGAACACAGACTTCTAAAAATGACAATGAAAATGTTAAACATTTATGTGTCTAGAAATGTGTGTAACTTGCTAATTCTATTAGACAATGAAAGATCACAGGGCTAACATGTCAACATGTTTTTCAGACATTAAAAAACCCCTTCATTAGTCACAACCATATTTTGTCCTTATTAATGTTCACCTCAAACTAAATCCCATGCTGTCACTTGAAGGAAGCATCTTAAGCAATCTACCAATTAAAGTTCTTCCCTACTTACACATTTTTTTAATTCCCATTTCTGCCTTTGTGGTTGCAACTGTAGCATTTGAGCTAACCTGCAATCAAAACATCTGAAAAGAACTCAGAAAAAAAAATCTCTCAAATAAAATCAGTCTCCCTGCTTGGTTCACCATAAGGCTGCACAGACCTCTGTGGAAGGTAGCATAAACATAAGACAGCAGGAAGTACCAGCAGCAGTACTGCATTTCATGTATGTCAAACTGACACATTTTTACCAGATCAGTCACAGTTTTTGCCTTTTTGATCACTCTGAATTTCCTCTCACCTACTGATTATACTTACAGATAGATTATTACCTGACACAAAGAAGTTCAGCTGAATTAATGATGCTAGAGCTGTATTGATTTGATGGGCAAATGCAGTTCATAATACCCGGATAAACAGACTGCGAACTTTCTTCCATGCTTTCTACCCCAAAAGTTTAAGCTCAGTTTTTAATGAGATTTTTTTAAATGTTTTATTTGTCTGTCAGTCTTCTCTGTTCAACAATCATTTAGAATCTCTAATATGTACTCCTAGGGAAACTCCTACACATTGTAGAAGGATTAAACCACCAGGGATATGGAGATAACTTTGACACATAATTTGATATAGAATAATTTCTCTGCTCTTAAATTCTTCACAATAGTTAGAAAATTTCTGTCTAAACTTCCAAACATTTTACATTAAATCTGTAGGGCTCCTGTAAGGACTGTGTCTATATATGTAATCTATAGAACATTAAAGTTTTCTACCTAAACTTTTATATTTTAAACATGCACTTGTAAGTCTGATTTTAACACACTATAATTTGCCTTTCATTTTGAACTACAAATTGAACCTTTTATATTACTGTTCTGTATCTGAACATGACGTTCTGAGGGCCTCTATTAGTTTTGATGGGTTACCATGGAAACTAGAGAGCAAGAAAGGGAGAAAGAAAGCGAGAAAGAGAATATGTTTGTGTGCTTAAACCTAGTGAGTTGCATCCTTTTCCATGCTTCTATAAAAGAAATCAGTGGCTGAACATAAAGACCAAAACTATTTTTAGAGATGGGCCATAGTACACAGTACATTTTTGGCAAGACGGAAGGTATTCATGATTTATACTCGATCTGCATGAAGAGTTTCTATTTATACTGAAAGCACAAATATCCCTGACAATGGGAGTTCAAGCTATCACATATCATTGTCAGCCTATCTATCTAGCCCAAGTGAGGTATAAAAGTGAAAGGTGAGTCTACCAAATTGTACTGCACAGCGAAGCATCAGAGCAGAGCTGTTAGGTTCTGAATGGAACCGATAAATCCTCTCATGGAGCCTACAAAAATCCTCTCAGACTACAGTGACTTTTTCCCCCTGATCAATGTAGATTAAATTTAAAATAGTGATGAAAGAGTTTGCGTAAGTTCCAATTTGCAAGGCCATTCAGCATCAAAGTACGGAAAAACGCAGTAAGGGAAAGGAATAGTTTAATATATTCTGACCACAAWTTGGAAGTAAAAGTGAGTTTATCTTTTAGGGTGTCAAGTCTGATAGAACAAAACAAACGAAAAATTATGTCAAAATGAAAATTTGATACTGGTAGCATATTATTTGCTACACTACTGGAGAAATTAGGTAATGACTTACACAGTATTTCATGTGGGGAGAACCGAACACTTAAACAGATGAACCCTCGCACCACTACACTATACACCTTATATCTACAAATTACATTTTTGCTAGGTACCCTGTCTTTACTTTGAACAGATTATACATAATCATTGTGAAAAACAGAGCTGAAGTATTTCAATCTCAGCAGACCACACTTAGTACATAGTAAATCATTTCTTGGTTTACAAGCGAGAATTAGGTTTTATCTGCTCAGAACAAACCTTGCAAGTAAACTCGCAGACACGTTCTCACCTTTTTCTCTCCAAATAAGTAAAAATGTAGCTATTCTGTTAAAAGGAGGGAAAAGAAGAAATTAACTATGGCATTGAAAGTTCATCTATCTAAATATAACTTATTACCATGTGATTAGAAATACCCACACACTAACTGAAGGTTCAGATTCTCTCACGTCTACTCTGGGTAGAAGACAGGATTGAATCTCTGTTCAAGATCCACTGAGAACTGCCATAGTGATATGCTGTACATAATGACTTACCAACGAACAGAAAAATGTACATTGTTATCTATGAAATGAAAACAACCACTTTTCACCAGCTCAAAACACAGCATTTAAATCCTGCCTATGTGCAAATTTAACAGAGAAAGTGAACTCGTTGGCCCTGGCTTCCATCTCCTACTGTGCTGCTGTAGCACTGGGAATTCAGACATGCCAAAAAAACACAGCATGGTGGTTTCTTCTTGGCCCTTATGGAAAAAGGCACTGCAGTAGTAAACGATACAGGAGGAGCAAATGTGCTTTTTCTTGTGATGGAAGTGCTTACACTTCCATGCCTTTGATTGTGTGGTCTGACCACAGAAGCATGCATATGACAATGCAAGATTCTTGCCTCTGATATGAGAATGACGCCTTTTCATGTGTACAGCACAGATGGGAAAGGAATCTTTTATCTTAAACAGTAAATGTTTAAAATGCAGTTAAGTCTCTTAGACAGATTTCTATACCATGAGATGACTTTTGCAAATTCTTTTCTGACATCTTAAATGCTCAGTTGTCTTTTGGGACCCTCAACTGAGATATTCTTAGAAACTCTGGATTCCTTCAGACAATAAAGCGTCCAGACTCAGGCACTGAAACATACTTTGTGAAATACCTAGGTCTTGTTTGGTGTATGTGCATGCATATAAAAGTTGCAGTTCTAGCTGGAGATCTGCAGTATAATTAAGTTCTACTCTTCTTAATTAAGCCTTGAGTGATGGAATTTCACCGTACCAAAAAAGTCTAAAACTAAAACTTCCACTGCCTTAACAGTTAGGGATCTTCATGTATAAGAACACATCCTCAAAGTGTTTGATATCAGAGATAGCTTGTCAGTCAATTATATGAAMTGTTTAATTACTTTTAAATTACCATGCTGGCAGGAGAAGTTTAAATATTCATGTTCAGGATGTAGCTTGATATTTGCAATGAAACAGAAAGGAAAGTAAATAATCTCTGTTTACTTCATTTATGAATTTGTGGTAAAAGTATGCTAGAGTGAGTATGAACAGGGTTTAGTGAAGCAGTGGAAAATATATTTTATCTAAAGTTATGAAGAAATACTCCCCCACACTTACAAAAAAAAGAAAGAAATTGACTGTTTTGGCACTATTAAAGTGACAAGAAACTTGAAATCATATTTAATAATAAAAATAGCCTGCATATTTCCATAGGTGATATATATTATCTATCAATTMTTTCACAGAGAGCAAGCATTAATAAGAAACATTTTAATTTAAAGCAAAGCAAAGTGGTCTCAGTGCAAACACAGGCATTGAAAAAAAGATTAAGGTTTTGAAAACTGCCCAAATACTGAGTTTTAAGATGACAAAATGTATAAAAATCATTATACAATAATGAYAATTCTGCAAGATTGAATCTTATGCCCACTACAGTTACTGTTATTATCTTCAACTTCTACATAAAAGCAAAAGTCTTACAGTTCTCAGGTATTCAGGTAAATTACTTTGATATTCAAACACCCTTTCTAGAGAACTTTCTCTTGTCCTCCTCCATATGCAAAGCAAACATTTTTTTTCTCAGGTCAGATTAATCACTCGAACATCACTGGGTTGATGTCAATTTCCATTACCAAGGAATGGTACAGAAACATTGAAACTATTCTGAGATTATAGCATGGCTGTATTTCCTTCACAATACTGATCTGGAGAGAATACTGTTCTGATTAGATGGTATTCGTCCGTAGAAATTTCCTGCAGAATTTTAGTGTTCTGAAGCATGGAAATGAAATATTATAGAATAAAAATAATACTTCTAAAAGGCTTTTAGTGAAGAAAAGAATCTTACCATTCCACAAAATTCATGCTGGAAAGAACCAGTATGTTACATTATATGTTTGCATTACACTATTTTGAAAAAGAAATGAAGATTTTCAGTGAAAAAAAATTCCACACATAGGTATTATCATTCATATGCCATGTGACTTTCTCACATATGGGTGTAAAAGGAATTACATTTTCAAAAAGATAAAATTATTAGGCTATCTTATGTTACTGTACACTAAGGATGTCCTGTCTGTTTGGTTATACCATAACAATCAATCTCAGATGTAATACAGGTATAACAAATTATAGTTTTGTACTAGTGTCAGTAGAAAGCCAGATCAGGCAATGTGGTCTTAAAAGAAATAAAATTTAGCTACTTTCAAATCTGATGTTTTAAAGAGGCTGTAATTTGCAATAGTAGAGGCTGAGAGACTGATAGGAAAAATTAGAAGACATTATTTTAGCTTAAAATTATTTCATACAGGATGTTTTATTATTTATTGCACATGCAGTCAATAGGGTGGGCAGGTATGTTAAAGAAATGGGAAAAAAGTAAATAAACTACGTATTATATTTTTCATAGTATTGTAATGCACTGATTAATTTATTAAGATATCTGCCTTTTATCCTCTTGACATTTGAAGATTTCTTTATCTTTCAGTCTTGTAAAACGGTAAGCCACAATATTCATTAATGTGTTTGTATCCTTTACAGAGGAAACAGCTACTAGTAAGAGATTTGGGTTTGACTTTGTGTACGTGTGTGCATGTGTATGTGCATGTGCATGCAATTTAGGGCATAAGCTTAGTTTTCTTGTATTTTTAATATATTAGATCCTTAAAATGGAAATAATAAATATTCTAGTTTATAAAGTTATGGGGAACATTAGTCTATTTATATTTCCAAATAGTTTGGAATTTGTGAGAAGGTACCATTTCTGTTCCCCATAAAACTTCCAAATAAAAAACTTAAATTTATTTAATGATATTAAATAAAACCTGAAGTCACAAATTTAGCAACTCACAGAACAGAAATGCTATTTTACCATCTTGTTATGTAACTAGCTTTCTCATTACAAAACACTGCTACTGCATTCACTTTTTCAGAGTTGCAATATGGAAACTCTCACAAGCGTATGTTAAAAATTCTGTTAGTATTGAAGTAGTACTACACTTCAGTTGATGGCAATATGAAAAACTACTATATACTATGTATCAAATCCATTTGCTGAATAACAACAGATTTTTATTTGTACTAGGTCAGCTTCTCACTGGTCGAGGAAATCATATCTACTTTATATTGTACTATTCATCTCTTTAAAATAAAACTTCCATATATTTCTATCTTTTTCCATATTTTGTGATAAAAATGATTGAGAGTCTCTATAGTTTATCATTATATTTATTTCTTATTGAGCAATAGGTACGTTTCAAAGCAGTAAAATCCATCTACAGCTGCTTCTAAGAATTTTTTCCCATGAGAAATGAAAATTAAAACTACTGTCTTTCACTTTTGTGACATATTGAAGTTCTCATTGAAGAGCAAAGCCCTGATCTCAAAAATGAATTTTAATGTGAATGCTTTCCCAATAACGTTTAACAATTTTTGCACCACCTAGGCTGTTTTTGGACAGTCATCTTTTCAATTATTTCTTTCCTCAGATAAAACATTCGATGACACACAAAGTTGCAAAATTTTACTATTTACTAGATGATCACATAAGCATCATCAAAATCGTTTCATACTTGTAGAAACTCCCATCCACTATATTTCTGTGATCTTCAGTTTGAATAAATTCTTACTTTTGATCTCTGTCTCTCAAAAAATATTGTTTTCTGGATTTTYTCCCACCTTGTTAGTGACCACAAGCTAATTAGATGGGATGGAATATAYTCCATTCACTTACATGGCAGCAGCCAAGGGACTGAGTTTCAGCTTTTAACAAATGCTGCCAGATGACACCCAGTCTCTGATAATTTTTTTGAAGAATAGCAAAGTACACAATTTCCTTCATGACTTTCAGGGTACAGCTTCAKGAATCTCACAGGTGCCTTCTGCCCCGATAAGACCTATGTAAGCTTTCCCTGCTTTAAAGGCTGCTGCCACTGATAACATGATTTCATCTTGCCTATGAGCTTGGTAATTCTGTAATATTGTTCTTTGTTGTTTGCTGAAGTAATGGAATTCTCCTGAAACAACACTAAAATAAAAATTATTTGACTATGAAGAAAAATGTTTTGATGCAGGACTGCATTTTTAGGGCAAAACTAGAAAAGGTAAGCTCAAGCACTGATTTTAATGACATCAAATTTTATCCATGTAGCTTAAAATAACCCAACTATGATGCTTGTTACATTAAATTTCAATGTAGTTTTAAGAGTGCAATCTCTTTCTATAGAAAAAAAAAACTTTTTTTTTTTTTTTTCTGAAGAGCTCACTTTTTACTAACCTCATGAAAATAGTCATCTGCAACTTTATGACACCCTTGGCTCTAGATCAAACTTGAAGAACTACTACATATCATTTCAGTAAAAAAGTTACAAAGTGTATTTATTCTTGTATTCTTTGAATCTCTTTGTCTTAATATAGATGATTTTTCTAACATAAGTGAACATGACTGATTTCAAAACATGCAACTAACAAAAAGGAAAACTCACTGTTATTTCAGAGTTGCCATCTAACAACATACCAAGCACTTTATGTGGCTTTTAAGTCATGTACATTAAGGTCAAAGGTTTCATTTAAAACTGTCATTAGCAGTTGTGCTCAGATTTAATTTTTATACTTTATTAGGATTATGTGACATTACTTTTTTTTTTCTCCTTGCCAATTTTCACAAATTTTTGAAGGTAGAAAAACATTTCACAGCACTACACTGTCTTGTCTCATATGTCCATATGTTCGTTCACAGCAATGGAATCTATGCAGTAATGATTTCAAAATCTACAGGTGAAATTCAGATTTATTACTAGTCTTCATAAGATGCATAATCCTACTGGTAACCAAAGGAAGCAAGGAAGCCTCTATCTGCATCACATGGGTTCATATATAGTGTGCCAAGACTACACCCCAGCATACACCTACATGCACCTTAAACATCACCAGTCCAAAACATATCTAGGGGCAATGGAATAGATAGCTTGTTGAGAACTGCTCCTTCTGGGTTCCAAAGGGATAAAATTTGCTAAGAAAATACTTTCTTCCCTCTGATACTATTTTTTCTCTATTTTATGCCCCCTAACTTTCCTCTGTGGGGCCTGTTTGGGCTTATATGAATTCTAAATACAGGAGGACTTATACCTCCTCCCAAGCTCTACCAGTCTCTCTTCATACAGGAATTTGTGATAGTTACAGCTAGTTTTCCCCAGAACAATTAAAACATTTTCAACAGTAGAATTCTAAGAAACAGTGGATGAATAGCCCATAAATTTATTTACGTATGTCTGTCCTTTCTGGCATAAAAATTTAAATTTTGGTATAGAAAAATGGAATCATGCATAGAAATATTGATAAACATTATCAGAAATATGAAAAAAAGGAGTCCCAATGCAACCGAGACAATCAACTCTTCAGAACTGCAGTAAATACTTGAAGCGTTATTTTTGCATTGGTCTCCTGAACATTTTCCCCTAAATTTCTTCATTTGAATCCAACCCAGGTCAGTGGAAAGTTGTTATACAAAAGTTTTTGCCATCTGTCTGATGACTGTTCTCTGAATAGAACTGATGAGCTCAGTTTATTTCTTGTGGGACACTTAATACAGTGCAAAATCATGCTTTCATTTGACACAYATCAGCACCATAATTGGTAGCCTAAGCAAAGAATCCAGAACAGACCTATCTTTTAAGTGGCACTTAAAATCCAAAGGTATAGCATGCTTTTACACATGTTGTAGTCCTGCACATACATAATATATATATGATAAATGCATGTGGGATTTGTGCATAAAAGTCTTAATACTWGCTGTCATTGAAATTTCCTTACAAATTGCTAGTATTTCTAATATATATTTAAATATTACTTTGAAATACAAGGTTGCAGTGTGTACTGGATTAAAGAGTAACATAAAACTTCATTATTGTCAATAGTCTTTTTTCTGAATGGTACTGTCAACATTCATTAATATTTTAGGTAAGTAGCAAACACTAATGTTAAAAGGAAAAGTTACTGGAAGGTTGCATTCTCTCCTATACATTCATCTACAAATCCCAAKAAAAGATGATCTTGAATAAATGTCACAACATAAGAAATTCATTATTTCAGTATRAAGATAAAAGAAATCCAGAGAAAATAAAAAATCAGCATTGTAACATTCAGCTGGAGTGACAGGGTTATGATGCTTAMTGCAAAATACAGATCAAAACTACTGGCGAAAGCTAAGGCTAGCTAACATACATTTGGTGGGAAAAGTTTTTCCTTTTTTCTCAAATAGTGATTAGACTGGAAGATTAGCCACTACAGGATTTTTCAGCCAGGAATAACAGATGGCTATGTCAGTTATGAACCACTGAGGGGGTTGGAGCTGATTAAGAAGACTGACTGGATGCATGTATCCCCAAACTGGCAGAATGCCTACTAAAAGCCGTGACCTATTACTTGAGTAAGTCCTTAAAATATCAAGTGGACAGTTATCTTCTGGGGAGGGAGAAGAAAAAAAAAAAAAAAAAAAAAGTTCACTCTGCTTATTTTTTCAAAAAGTTTTGAGATAGAAACAATTTCACAATTCTCAATTCTGTTTATTTCAGGTATAGTTTCCTTTCCTCCTGCAATCATTTCAGGGTTGGTTTTAACTGCAAGAAAAGGAGTTTGAATTCTTTAGTCATACTTTTTGGAAATAAATAAATAAATAAYCCTCTCCTTCCTTTAAAAAACAACCTTTTGCTTCTGTGGTTATGATATGAGCTCTTTTAATCATCTGAAAGGGAGGAGAATGACATTGTTTTCAAATTTTATCTCAGTGAAACACTGGACAAAATGTTTATCTTTGGAAAATGCTGTCTTCAATTTTAAGTTAAAATGCTGTAAGTAGATGAAGAAGGTTGGTATTTCATTCTAGACTAAATGTGTTCCTAGACCACTGGCATTCAAAATTATAAACTGTATTGCTATTCCTCTGGCATCAGATATTTCCATCATCACTCACATACCTGCTACTTCTACAGTCATTAACTTCCTTTCACAAACCATTAATCAACATGAAGGTAGCAGAGTCTAGTATTTTGAAAATATGAATACTTCTTGCATCTAGAAATACATTATTCTAAAAGGAAATATGGTCAAACCTTTGACTAATGCAACTTCTCATTGATCAGCTTGCATCTCGTCTTTGTTCCACGGGTAACACCAGTGCAAATGATTGATTGCATATAGCCTAAAATCGTTAAATAGCAGCAGTAACAGTATGCAGTTCAATTTTGCACCTGTCACTAGCTTCCATGTAGGCRAAGCTGGTGACTATGAATGAAAGATAATGAAGATAATGAAAAGGTCCTGATGCATACTCGAGAGAYGTTCTTGCACAAAGATACTTTGTTTTGAACCTTTTACCCCAAACCTCTTTCAACTCCACAAATAGGAATACAAATAACTACATAATCTCCCAAAACAAGCACCTATATTAATCAGCAATGTAAAGAGCCCTCATCTGATACTGCCTAGTTGTAGCTAAAAGTGCTTTGTCTCAGACCTCAGTAATTTGCATGAATTGGTCTTAGAACWGCAACAGCTCATATTTACCGCAAGTCGTATCCCAGCTTAGCTCTAACACTCTAAGTTTGCATAATATTTTCCATAATGTAGTAAAAAATATGTGCCCTTAGGATATTTCGATGGTGTAATCAGTTGCAATAATATTTATTTCTGGGTATTTTACAGTGGGATGGTTAGATACAAGAAAAAATCATGTCAGACACTATATATCAGTATAAACTAGTATTTTTGAAAGACTTTTTTTAGAAAGATTTAAGGAAAAAATATCAAAAAAGATTTGCAGTTTTTGTGTATACACATTTGCTAAAATTCAACACAGTATTCTCTCATTTTCTATTCTCTCTGTTCTGTATTTCTGGGTTTCTGTTTTGGTTAATGTTAGAAACGAAATATGCCAATTTGAGATCGACAATCACATGAGTAAGCTTTATTGATACACAACTGCAATTGTGGGTGCTCTGTTAAACGGAAGCCACCCGCAAGCAGTTTTTGTGTCACTTTTTATACTTCTCAATAGTTTCTGTTTTCTCAGCCTGCCTTAGCTCCTCCTTCCTTGGTTGAAGATGCTGAGTTTACAATCTTCGTACCACATTCGGTAAGCCTTCCACAATCTTTGCACTGCTTAGTTTCTCAGTCTTTTTTATAAGGAAATGAAACATTTTTGGTTGTGCTACTTCCTTTATCTATAATAGCTTGCAAAATGGCCTTCATTGTAACATAGATTAGGTTACTAGCCTGCCTATTTGTTCTAACCTCAAGGTTAGCTAATGTCTCTGTAAAAACAAAATCTCATTTCTCTCAGTTAATAAATGAAACTAAATAATTAGATATAAAGATCCTTTCCAGTCACTATTTTAAAAATAAATATTAGAAAATATATTAAAAATAGGTCACGTTAGAAGGTTAAAATAGATATACTAAAATGCATTAAAATTTCTTGTGGATATCATGGTATAGAAAGTAATAAGTAAAAGTTTTAGCAAAATTCAGTTGTAACTTAAATAGTAACCCGTAGAGAACATATAGAATATTCTGATATTGCTTACAAGTTCTTGATCTTTCAAAAATATTTCTTGGGTCAAAATTTTCCATTAGAATATTTTGGATTTTAAAAAAACTCTAATAGCATTCCCTTGAAATGTGACTTCTTTTTTTTTCTTCCATTTCTAGAAATGACGTAAAATATCTTCTGGAAGGCTACAYCAAGTATAATTGATAATAGATGTGTCTATTGATCCAGATTCAGTAAAGCTGATCTTTTGGACCTTACCATGCTCTGGAAACCATAGCTGCAAATTATGTTATATGAAGGACAGCCAAATCCAGCTCTACTCGAGATATTACTTTTGCTTTGTGTATCAAAAAGATGGACTATTCACAGTGCTATTAACCTGTCAGGCACATGCGAAAGTCTCCAGTTTGGGGTTTTTAACTTAAGCAAGCTGAT
>NW_028186368.1:3763533-3835844 GCF_003343005.1 Rhea americana | reverse complement strand
AAAAAAAAAAAAAAAAAAAAAAAAAGTGGTGACTCAGATACTCCTAGTGCTGTTTTTGCAATATGAATGTTTCCTTTACAGCTGGTTAACACCTTCTCTGGGGCAGGGGAGATGAAAAAGAAGAGAAAGAGGGGAGAAAGGTAGGCACTGTCCGCTGAAGATGCTCCCTGTGGGGGCTCCCGAGGCCAGGCGCTCATAGAAATTGCAAATGTCTCTTTTATCCTCTTACTTCCAGAATATAAGAAAAACATTTCCAGAAAGAAAATCGTCCACAACAATGTATATGGCCTGAGCAGCCAGCGTCGGAGTGTGGAGCGCTGCTGCGGCCTAGGGCTGGGCAGGAGGCGTCGCTGCYCTGGGCCGGTCGCAGCCGGTTCCAGCCGGTTCCAACAGCGCCCCCAGCGTRGGGAGGGACGGTGGGGACAGAGGCAGCTGCGGCAGGGCGAGGCGAGGTGAGAAGATGCAGAGGGACCCGGGAAGAGATTTGCTAGGAGACGTGAGGAAAAACAGGGCGATGAGGCATGTGSCTTTTCATCTCAGAGGCTTGTTGGATATGAAAGTTTAGGCACTAGGGAACTTTTAGACCAATGTAAGATGCCTTTAAAATCACAGTTTCCTCAGATTTCAGTAGCGTGTGCAAAGGGATGTACAGGGCAGTATTTTTAGAGATAGAGATCTAAATATCACCAGTTTAGTCACCTCATTCCTCATAGGAAGTAGGTGCTAAAAAACTACAAAACATAGGTGAACTAAAACCTAGATTTTWCTAGTTGCTTCTTTTGTTTCAAAAAAGACTTTATTTCATTTTCTATTCACCTTACCTCCTACTTGGAGATATATCTCTGATGTTATTCCCCTTGAAGAACTCCCATTTTTTCTCAGTGAGAGTTCTGTGTAGCTCACTGAAGAATGAGATCAAGAACAATTTCACCTCTACAGCACAGGATGTCTAATTTTTTGGACCATATTTTTATGGACTGTTGGGACAAATGTGGGGCATGCATTTGGCCTCTAAGTCTATGAGACAAATCAGAAAGGAAAAGAAAGGAATCAAAAGATATATTAGAAAAATATTAGGAAAAAAAACATGTACTGTATTGTAATAACATGCAGGAGTAAATAATTTACAAATTTCAATACCTGGAACAAGCATTCAAACTCTTCAAAAAAAATTCAAAAATTCTTTCTATATAATTATTCATAGTCATTGTTTAAGCACCAGTTAGTAATTTTTCATGAGTCTTTGTTTCAATTGTGAACCTGAAACAATTCTGTAAAGTTGAGGAAATTCACTAAGGGCTGCAGAGTACTATTACACAATTGAATCAGGTACCTTTCCACTTGGTACATAGTTAATGAACAAGTTACACCTTTTTGGTTTAATTAGTGGGAAAATTGATGACTAACTATTGTTTTTCTGACAAAACATGATATGTCTACCAGAAATTTAATATTTCAATTTCACCTTTTTATTTTCTTGCTTTTTTTCTCAGTTTATGGTAGACATTATCTTCACTGAGATATGGCTCAACTGTTAACACGGAAGAAATATGATTTCATATTACACTGAATATATTACTTATTAAAAAGAATATAAAATAGCATACATCACAGAAGTAAGCTGAGGGTTTTTTTGGCTAAAATCTTGATGTGTTGATCACACAAAACATTGCTATTTGAATTCAGATATACAGATACTGGCATACAATAGTATTAATTAAATCAATATAATTAAAGGCTGCCAGAAACAGTAAACATGGAAACCATTTAAAGATTATTTGATCTGTAAACTTYATTTGATTCATCATAGTGACCAAATTGTGACTCTTAGGCAGCAAGGTGTTTCGTTATGTRTTAGAAGGGAGCAGTTGATGAAGAAAGTGGTCTTTCAGTAGCAATTTACCAGGTGAAAGTCTGGGAGCTCAGAGGCTACAAAACTGATAATATCTATYACAATGTAAATGTGTATATGTATATAGGTGTATACATATATATTTGTATATTCACACCTTTTCCCTCTTAAGAAATAGTATACTGCTTTTTTTTTTTTTATTTGTATCAATTTTCTCTTGTAGTAAACACATTATAATAAAATATTTTTAGGATTAGGTTTGATTTCTTTTCAGTGTTGCATATGCAACTTTACTTCATGGAAACAATTATTGATAATGGGAAAGAAAATTAAAAAAAAAAAGGAAAAGGAAAAGGAAAAGGAAAAGGAAAGAAAAGTGCTAGTCATCAAAATGAAGTTTAAGATCAAATTTGGATTATCGTACTAGCAGATACCTGAATCATTTGGGCTAGATTAATTGAGAAACATGCTAGTTAGAAAACCAGTTGTTTAATATATTTATGGAAATCATCTTTACACAGATAGCTGATTACCATAAGTTCCTATTCAGAACTGCCAAAGGAATATCTGAGTGAGTTTGGTTTTTTACGTTACCATCACAACTACATATATATGTGAAAAGGTGGTAGTGTTTTCTCTGTTCTAAAGACAAAACTGAACACAAATGGTAGCATTCATTTTTTGAGAAGTAGGCACTGCTGTAACAGGCTTTATCTCATCCTCTCAGAGGTGTTTTAAACAGGTGATTTACTCCCAGCAGAGCAAACTGGTCTTTTGCAATGTATCCACAATCCTCATTATTTTTTTTTTATTTACTGTATTATGTATGTTTATGTATTTGTATAGAAACATTTAATATTGCAAAAGTAGAGTGAACAATAACCTTGAATGATAGCACATGCAATGCAATCAAACGGATACTGACATAGACGTCAGGAGGGACGTGGGAAAGATTTCACCTGGTTTTAGAATTATTACAACCAACACTTTAGAAACTGATTTTGAAAGAGAAAACACAAAATTCTAACATAATTTAAACATTATCTTTAATCTAATGTTAGAGTGCAAATATAAAGCCTATTTTTAGCCATTGTGAGGACCCATTATTTTCTGTTGGGCAACTATGTCTGATTTGGCAAATCCTGGCTTTGCAGTTTGTATCTAATTATACAAGCTGATTTTTTTCCTATCCTTAGTTCACTCAGCTGTATCAAGATCATTTGATAAGCATTTTATACCTAAAGAATCTTATGCAGAAATGCATACTCAAGTTACACCATCAAATGACTCTTTAATAGCTTCAAAATCTTTTCTTAAAAACAGTAATAAAAATACCAACTTTGTAAATAGCTCTTTGAGGTTGAGATGGTATGCAGATGATTTGGTGTTGCTATTTCCATTTCAATAAAGGAAGGATATGTCAGTCCCCTACTTCCACTTGTACTTCCACTTCACTGATATTGCAGAAAAATATGTATGTATTTTTTCCTCCAAACCATTAATGGCAATTCATGAATGTGAATGACATGAATGGGTTGTGAGTTTATCCACTGGCTCTAAATCTAAACAATATCAATAGTGTATGTTTGCTTGCACAAGGGCAAGRTAAGACTTCACAATGGGTGTGCAGATATGTTCTTGAGTGCCTTGTGTACRTAGGCATAGGCACAAACAGTTTTAAAGAGAATGTAATTGCTATCAAGAATTGATACTTCTTTAGAGGTATTAGTCACACATACGTGTAATCCATATTTCAAAATTATTCAAAGTAGAGAATCTATTTGTCAGAATATATTACTGTAACCACATGGCAGGCAAGAGCAGGTGAAGAGAGACACTCAGAGTTTGTGAGGGATTAAACAAAATAGTTTTAATAAAGGATTTATACTTGAAGCTGCACTGGAAGCCCCGGGAGCTGCACGGAGAGGTCTCTGTTGGGACACTGCTGGACGCGTGAGTCAGATGGACAGGTCAGATGCACAGGTGAGACTTCCCTTGTTGCATTCTAAGAGCCCCTTAATCTACTGCAGCTATTCCCTTATCTCAGCTGTGGTAACCTTGAGAAATGACTGTCCAGGAAACACCTAATCCTTGTTTACAAAACAGAATATGCATGTCTGACCCTGATAGGAATTTCATCAGTATGTAGTTCCACATGTTGGGCCTGYTGTCACGTAGTCTGCCAGTCACTGTCTCCTCGCCAGATTGTCTGGAGGTGTTCTTACTACAGTAAACATGAAAGAAAAGCAAATTATATGTAGCTGTAAGATAACATACCACATGTGAAATAGTAAAATAATTTTCATTAAAAATGAAAAAACAGGGGAAACAATAGAGATAATAAAATCAGACTGTGGTCAGAAGCCTTGGTAGCTTCAGGAGATCAACTCTTAAAATGTCCAAATCTCAATTCTGCAGTCAGCGGCTACTGCCATGAAGTAGTTGAGCCATTGTTTAAAGCTAAGTGCAGTCTTAGCAAGGCAATATGCTGTTGCCTTAGAAGTAATTCATTAAGGCAASTTTTCCTTGTAACCTGTAAGATCTGATAGCTTGATAAAAATTAGGATTCCAGAATACTGATCATCGGAAGAGAGAGATTCTGATACCAATTCTATAACTGTACAATTTACTGCTAACATTTGGCTTGTAAATATGAAGAGATTACGTATATCACTCAAGGAGAAAAATGCTCATTAATGTGAGTAAAAGTCACAGAATTTATCAAGTTAGAACACTGAGCCAGAAGCACTAATGTTACTATGTGATAATAAACTAAAGCTGCTCCTAAATATAGTAGCTCAGCTTAGATTCGTAGAATGCAACTCTCTCCTGAAAGTATTGTACTTGTTGAAGATGAAAAGTATTGCTATTATCACAAAACATGAATAGCCAAATACTGTTTTTGAATGTATTTATGATTAACATATGTTGTGAGTGGAAGATGCAACATTARTGAGCAATAACATAAACATCATGCCTTGGTACATCGGTCATAAATAGTGTCCTTCACAGTTGTATAGTGTTTCTATTCATGGTAACCTTAAGACTTTTTAATAGCATGATGAATATGCATACTTTAACTCTGGGACCTTGCCAGAAGCAACCCTCTTTGGAACATGATCGCCTATGAGGGATCCTCTTCAACGATTTTAAGAACTGTAGAATTCATCTTTAACATTTGTATTCCAATTCTGTGCAGCTGTACCGTATCTCTCCTAGTTCAGTGCTCTGAAATCACCACTGAAGGTCAGTTTGGAGGTACCATCTTATCTCTTTCAGAGAGAGCAGATACTATTCTATTCTTCCTATGCAAGGGTGAAATTAGGTTTGTGATTAGAACAAAAGTCTACCAAAGTATAAAGCAAGTGGTCTTCCTGTAATATATGAGACTCAGATTTTTTTATTAATAGAATATAAGTTGAATGTTTCCTTTAATATAAGAAAAAAATTCTCATGTTTGGTAAAAAATAAAATTCATTCTGATAATCCATATTGTTTAAGCCAGCAGTTTTATCAGATATACCTACAGTCCAAAATATCATGAAGGCTATAKAATCCTCCAAAACATCAGAAAATGTTTTCTCTTGAAGTCATACTAGAGAATAGGACCATACTTCAGATACTGTTTGTAGTTAATAACTAGCACTGATATTCAGTAAAGACAATTTTTTTTTTACTTAAATWTAGACTAAAGAGGACTACTTCAATGCACAAGTAGTGAGTGTCCTGGAGAATGAGATCATGTTTCTGTAGTTTAATAACTGAAATAATGTTAATACAAGTTAAACATCTGTTCATTTTAAAAGTGAAACAGTTTATAACAGCCACATTCAGAGCCTAGTCCTTCTTCCATTTACTGCCTGACAGAGAACTGAGTACTTTTAGATTTTAAGGCCAAAACTCCTTAGAACAGCTGGTGTAGACATTGGGACATTTAGCTGGCATTTTAGTGTCATCCAATCTCTGTTATATTGACTCCTACAGCTAGTTAAAATCATGTATCTGAACTAGTGTATWCCTCATTGTACATGTAGCTCCTGACAGTGCAGTGCTTCTGGAACTTGATAAGAAGGCACTCTTCCTCCAAATCCACACACCTTGCCACTTGGGCTCATTTCACTTTTGAAGAAGTATCACAGAATCACAGATAGTTGAGGTTGGAAGAGACCTCTGGGTGTATCTAGTCTAACCCCTCTCCTCAAGCAGGGTCACCTAGAGCATGTTAGACAGGATTATGTCCAGATAGCTTTTGAATATCTCCAAGAAAGAAGACTCCACAACCTCTCTTAGTAACCTGTTCCAGTGCTCAATCACCCTCACAGTAAAGAGGTTTATCTTAATGTTCAGATGGAACTTCGTGTGTTTCAATTTTTTCTCACTGCCTCTTGTCCAGTCACTGGGCATTACTGAGAAGAGTATGGCTTCATCCTCTCTACACCCTCCTTTCAGATACTTAAACAAACTGGTAAGATTCCTCCTCAAGTCTTCAGCACACTGAGCAAGCCCAGCTCCCCTGGTCTTTCCTCATATGAGAGATGTTCTCTCCATATGAGAGGAGTCCCTTAATCTTACTAGCTGGGCTCACTCCAGTAGCTCCATGTCTCTGTTGTATTGGGGAACCCAGCACTGGACCCAGCGCTCCAAATTGAATCTTGCCAGGGCTGAGTAGAAGGGAAGGATTACCTTGCTCGACCCACTGGCAATGCTGTTCCTAATGCAACCCAGGATGTCATTGGCCTTCTTGGCCACAAGGACACATTGCTGGCTCATGGTCAACTTGTCATCCACCAGCACTCCCAGATCATTCTTCACAGAGTTGCTTTCCAGCAGGTCTGCCCCTAGCCGGTGCTGGTGCATGGGGTTATTACTCTGTAGGTGAAGGACTCTGYGCTTGCCTTTGTTGAACTTCATGAGATTCCCTTTTGCCCATCTCTCCAGCCTGTCAAGGTCCCTCTGAATGGCAATACAGGCCTSTGTTGTATCAGTCACTCCTCTCAGTTTGGTATCATCAGCAAACTTGCTGAGGGTGCACTCTGTCCCTTCTTCCAAGTCATTGATGAATAAATTGAACAGGATTGGACCCAGTATTGAACCCAGAGGGACACTGTTAGCTAGAGGCATMCAACTAGACTGAGCTCTGCCATTGAGCCARTTCTCAGTCCATCTCACAGTCCATTCATCTAGGCAACTTTCTCCTATGAGGTTGTTATGGAAGACAGTGTTGAAATGTTGCTGAAGTCAGGGTAGACAATGTCCACTGCTCTCCCCTCACCTATCCAGCCAGTAAACTCATCACAGAAGGCTATCAGATARATTCAACATGATTTCCCCTTGATGAATCCATGCTGACTACTCCTGATCMCCTTCTTTTATTCCACATGCTTAGAGATGGCATTTGGGATGAGYTGTTCCATCACCTTTCCAGGGTTGGAGGTTAGGCTGACTGGCCTTTAGTTTCCTAGCCTTCTTTTCCCTTGCTGAAGCCTGTAGTGACATTTGCCTTCTTCCAGTCCTCAGGCACCTCTTCTTATCTCCATGTCTTCCCAAGATGATTAATAGTGGTCTAGCAATAATGTTTACTAGCTCCCTCAGCCCTTGCAGGTGCATCCCATCAGTCACTTGGATTTGTGGGTATCAAATTTGCCTAAATGATCTCTAATGCAATCCTTCTCAAACAAGAGAAATTATTCCTTTCTCCAGACTTTCTCTCTTGTCTCTAGGGTCTGGGATTCCTGAGCGCTGCCCTTAGCGGTAAAGACTGAAGCAAAGAAGGCATTCATAGCTCTGCCTTCTCTCTATCCTTCGTCACCAGGGCTGCTGCCCCATTCAGCAGCGGGTCCACATTTTCCATAGTCTTCCTGTTGTTACTGTTATATTTGAAGAAGCCCYTCTTGTTCTTGACATCCTTTACCAAATTTTATTCCAAATGGGCCTTAGCCTTCCTTGTCACATCCCTGAATACTGTGACAGTATTCCTGTATTCCTCCCAAGTGGCCTCTCCCTTTTGGGACATGATGTGGGCCCAGTTTACTGCCTGATTCCGACTCAGGAGATTCCAGTCCACCTCTCCTATCATCCTGGAGTACGTTACAGACGCAGACTGATTTTACATGAAGACACTAACCCTGACCCTAATCCATYCCTCTTTCTCAAGCTGTGTCAATGTGCAAGGCAGAAAGAGGAGAGAAGTGCATTGTAACCTAGTGACTGATACAGTCATTTTGGAGTCCAGGGCTTTTATCTTTTTTCCAGAGAGCGTTATATATTTTATCCTGTGAATATATGCAATATTCTTTGTTAAATATTAGTGAAAGCAATGATATTATGACTGTCCCTTCCTGTGGCAATCACATTCTAAAGAAYGGTTCTGAAAATTTTGTAAAAAATACAATCATATGAGTGTGTTTTAGGAACACCATAATGGACCAGTCCTTTCAGGATTAGGCAAAAGAATGCCTCACTCCCAAGATCCAGTATGGYTTAAATAGGACAATGACACTGAGCTGCTGAAGTTGAGGTGTTCACAGTGGTCTCAAACAATAGGGAATTTGAAAGCTAACCAGAGATCCCCAGCAGTTTTAGGTACTTTGTAAAGGCAGMTGTTAAGTGAAGGGAAGAGCAGTCATTACTGAAAGTGTATGTTTTGATATAATTCAAAGTTCTTTTTAAATGCCGAATCATTCATTGAATTTCACTCTATCTTGTCCAAAATGACAAGAAAAATGAAGAACTGTGAATTATCTTTAGAGCATTCATGTCCCATTCTGGTGTTTTATTCCTGGGGATACTTTCCTTCAAGGAACAAAGGGAAGTCAGAGAATGGAGATGACAAATGAGGGAAAAAAGAAGTGGAGAAGATACAGATTAGAATAAGAGTTAGAAATGGAGAAGTAAAATGCAAATATTGTTAGTTCTCTTTTCAGAGCTCAGCAGACTTTTCATGCAAAATGTTTTTCATTCTCTCATTCAAAATTGCTATATTTATTTGAGATTAATTTAATAATTTGAGGATCTGTCGTTTTAATTTTGTAATGGCCATAACCTAACAATTTCCTTTGTTTTCAAGCACTCATTCCACATAATAACTGTTACCTTGCCAGCAATAGGCATCTTTAGGTCATCATTATATTGTCACTAGGCAGAACTTTTCAGGTCATACACATGTACAAAGAATTCTACAAAACCAAAATAACAGACATTCCTTAGCAAATACATTCAATGTTCTATGTATCAACTATATCTCAACACAGAATTATAAACACTTCCATCTGCTTTTCAGGTTTTATTCTAAGCACAGAAGAATTAGACAAGTAACTACCTAGGCCTTGAACTCTTAATTTAAATAACCAGTGGTATAGATTACAATTACAATACTATCCAGTGCAGTTTTGTGGAAGTCAGTGAACCAAATCAGCCTTTTTTTTTTTTTTTTTTTTTTCCAAAAAGTTCAAACGGAGTCATATTAGAACACTNAGATTACAATTACAATACTATCCAGTGCAGTTTTTTTTTTTTTTTTTTTTTTTTTTAGCCTTTTTTTTTTTTTTTTCCTGCTCCAAAAAGTTCAAACGGAGTCATATTAGAACACTATTATTTACTGTATTACAAAGACAGGAGAAAGAGTTGGATTAAAACCGCCTACAGAGAATTTTATGATTAAAGGAAGAAGAGCTTAGTGTCTCATCAATTTCGGAATCTGAGATTGRCAAGGAATTTTTTTTAATTATCATAATAAAAAGAATATGGTCAGGTTGACTGTAAACAGTGCTTCTGTGAAGATAACTCAGTTGCTTGGTTGTTTAGCTCTATTTTAATGGTATAAATTTATCTTGGTCAAACTACTTAATGTAATAGGGGCAGAAGTTAGTTAATCATGTAAATCAGCATAATCTAGCTGCACCCTGCAGATCAAATGTGGCCTTTGGCACATTTTCRTTCAACCCATTGCTTATTATTGTAGGATACAGGGTAGAACTGTTTGAGCAATGAACCCAGATCAAACAACTAAATACATCTCCCTGTACCTGCTGGGAGCCCAGACCAGAAAGCCRGGTTGTTACTGGTGCTGTGGCTGGAAGACTCTGGTATTGAGAGCTATGCSACAGCTGGTGGCTACTTCACAGGGTCTCCAGTAATTACTGCCAGTTAATAAGACAGGCATACCACTGTTCCTTTCCAAAATCTCTTTCTTGCCTCTGCAGGTCTCAAGGTTGGATCTTACTAAGTAAACACATCTGTGTATTACGAATAAAAAAAAGAGAAACAACCATGCAGAGTTGATATTTTTTTCTCCACTAAAGGATGGGCCACAAGGTCACAACTTTGCTGAGGAAGAATCTTAAGTGGTTAAACAAAAACATTCAAGACTTCCAAGGCATTTAGAAGTACGATCTGTATATTATTAATTTGTCTGCTATGATGGTTTTTATTGTGAGCAATCTAGGAATAGTGATCTTTTAGGTATTTGTGGAATACTTAGAAGAATAGACTTAAAATGTGGGTGGAGATATGAGACTATCACATATTYTACATAAAATTGGCAATTGTCACAACTCAGCTTCCAGATCTGAGCAATGAGGTTTCAAAAAAATCTCATTAACATGCATTTAAATGCAAAATCTTCTACYGAAGCAAATTGTTTATTTTACTTATCCACTGATAGTTAAGGAACAGAACTCTTGTAAGAACTGCTAGATTTCTTAAATAAACAAAGGGATATAAAGACATAGCAGGTGTCTGTGGGTTTTCAGATTCCATAAGTGCTTTTGGGGGCTCCTGTCCCCAGCATCCTTCTTCCCTGTAATGGCAGGATCCATATTCACCCTGTTCATTGGAGGAAACCTGAGTGCCCAAAAGAAAGCCATTGCAAGATGAGATCAAGAAAGCAGGATCTTACGTACCTACCATGTATACTGTTTTACTTAAAACTAGACTAGGAGAGACTTCAAACAGTTGATAAGAGAAAGGATTGAACTTCACTGTCATAACCGATTGCTGGTTCTGCAGATATAAAAGATTTGGGGCATGGAAATTACTGCCAAGGGTCAAAGGAGAATATTCCAGATGGTCTAAAGAATTTATAGGGTCAGTTATGGCTCAATCCATCCAAAATCAAAATCAATTATGGTCAACAATAAGTAGGGTGAAAAGTAGATTGTTGTCAGTTTTAGCCTTCACAGTTTCAGCTTTGTGAAATTCAGCATCTAAGTTGAACTTTTTGAAATCTGTTATCAGTGAGATGAGCCTAAAAAGTGAAAACAATAATTTGTTTCCAATTATTCTAAACTTTGATATAAACATATATATATGTATATATATGTGTGTGTGTGTGTATATATATATATTTATATATATAAAGGCAACAAATTACTTTTCCTTCAGTAGAGCTATTATGCATGCTCTGCAAACAGGGCATATGTGTCCCATAGGATATCATGAAAGTACAATTACTACATACAGACATTATTAGATGTCAATGTTAAATGACTCTACAACGGATTAATAATGATCGGCTTTGTATACTATAGTAATAGGTCTAGGTGGATGAACAATTGTACCTCGGATACATTTTGCTACATTTACGTTTTTCATGTTTGTACTCCACATCAAAAAGTGTATTTAAACAGATGGTGGCAATGCAAGTTATGTGATTATTGGAGACTTCAATAAAGAGTGTACTAAAAGTTTCTCTGAGAATATTGGCAGATGTAAAATAAAGTTAATTTCAGACTTTTGCTGTTCCATCAAAAACAGTGAATGCAAAATAACAATAATTCCTCTATTTGTTTTATCATCATATACATCTTGGTTTTATATCCTGGAAATTTCTTTGCATTTGTTTTCATCTGATATGGAGGTGGTTCCACTGAGATGCAAAACCACTTAGAAAGGCATAACCATTTTCTTCGTATTTGTCACCACTTTAGAACTTACTTTCATGCTGTATCTGTTTTATGATATAGATTATAGCATTTTTTCTTAGACTTGAGAGAAAATAGACATCTGTTTTGCAGTAAAATCTCTCTCTTTGGATTTTGTAARTTTGGGTTTTAATGTTATATTTTTATGAAGACTCTAAAGGAGAATATAACTCTGCTTAGGAAGTCTAGAGGTCTTTCTTTGTTTTTCCCTTGCTATCTAGGATGTAGGGTTGCTACCTAGAAGATAGAGTCAATAACTTCAGGCATCGTGCAAGAATGGATTCTGAGTGAGAGTCAGAATAAGGAAGAATTGCTTTTAGTAGATTTTTAGAGTGTTTGTAGGTGTTGACTGTAAAGAAATGTAGCCATAAGTATGGCAAATGCCTTATTCATTGATTGATTGATTGAACCAATTAAGAGATGCACATTCCATTATATTTGCATCTTGAATTTCCTAACTGTGCTCTTGGGAACAGATACCACAGCTATAAACAGTGAAAATGATCAAAGTTGATAATTAAGTCTATTTTATTATTTGATGAACTAACGAGATAGAAAATATTGACTAATAAAGAGTAGTTTCTGACATTTTTTCTGTCATCTTCACTATTGTGAGCTCCAGTAAGAACTGTGTTGTTAAAGTTGTTCTCTCTTTGGGGGGCAAGATATACTTTATATCTCAGATTAATAGCAAGTCCTATAGGTATATAATATAAGTTTATAAGGATATATTCAAATGCTTTAAGTAATGCTAAGTATAGCTATATAAAAGATAAGTGACCAGTTAGAGCTAATTATCTAGGCTCTTTATTCAATGGAGAGAAATAGATATCCTCACAGTGGTAATATCTTAGCTCTCTCTGATGTCTCTCTGCAGGTTTCCCGATCATCCTAGATTAAATACCTGGCCTTAAGATAATTTGGGTGGCATTCCTCTTGAGTAACTCTTAGGCATCTGGACAGCAAATATCTGCAACTGAGGTATTTGCCTCGGCTCTCATTAGAATTAGTGAAGATAAAGCCAATACAATCAACATGGCCTAGGGAGTGATTTGTATCATCCTGAAGTTGGCATTTAAACAGACAATACACTGGGTAAACAACTCTAAGGATGGAGTGGGAAGGGAAACTATAGTTGAGGTACAGATGCTGGTATTGTATCTCGCTTGCAGTAAGTGTCATGAATCCAACTTCTAGCATTCAGTGGACTGAACTCTTGCTTAACTGCAAAGAGGTATGAAGTTAGGTTAAGTGAATCCTACAATAAAGGTTAAGTTATCCAATTTAAAATAGCATCAATTTTTTAAACAGTGTATATTTGAGAAAATGTGAAAAACCCAAAATCATAGGAAGCCTAAGAAATATAGTTAAAGCAGTTATCTTAAAAAAATAAACAAGTGGTTGTCTCYGTATGAGTAAATGAATGCATATCAAGTAAGAATCTAAACTATGAATTACTTTTTTGTATTTTTTTTGAGGTTAGTTCATGTTCTTCTGGAATGGAAGGAAATCAGAAGATTAGCAGCGGATGATGTGAATATCTTCAGTAATAATAGCATTTCAATGCCTTTTTAAAATCTTCTCAAGAAAAAGCAGTTTAAATCCCTGCGCTACAACTTCGTTGAATCATGATATATTTAGCCTGTGTGAATCATGATATATTTAGCCTGTGTGAAGTTGTGAACTAGAAAGTCACTTCCTCTTAATCCTGTTGTAGAAACTTTATTTATTTTCTGTTTGAATTGATAGTTTATTTGTTGGTTTACACAAGTGAGTTGGATGTGCTGTAGAGTGCTGTTAAATCAAGGACTGGAGGACTAAGCGATATAGTGGCTCAGTCAGTTCAAAGAAATATTACAATRTTCCTTTCCATAACTTCATAGAGAAGGTGAACATCCTTCTTTCATGCATGATTTAATTGAAAATTAGTTTTTACCATCTTTTCATTAGSTTGGTGCCATCACTAGTCTTTTTTATAAAGAGAAGGTGTTACTGTTTAGCATATTTTAATTATCTTTCTTCATGTGGAAAATTACTAAACAATCTTTAAAGTAGGATTTTGACTTTTTTTCTTTTTTCAAGCTAATATCTAAGATATTTCTTTAGTCATTCCTTCATTTAACCTGACATAAAATACACCTTTAAATAAATCCAAATATTTTATTTTTATGTACAAAGCTTTAAAATCTCAATATATTTTCTTAATTTATCAGTCTATTAAGTTATGCTACAGTTAAGAAAGTCCTAAAGTAGTCAGTAAAGGACCCCATCCCTCTTAGTAACCTTTGAAGAGATGACATTTGTGTTTCTCACTCAGTTAAAAAGTTCCTTAATGGTTACTACATTAATAATTCCCAGTTAAGATAAATACTTTATATGCAATTGTTTTCATCAATAATCGTCACATCAAATAACCTTGCTTCATTTTTCATAGACAGTCTCATTCTTTGTGAAAATAAAGTTCTATGTTCGCCACTTTGCAACCATACAATCATCACACTGCTAAATTAATAGATATGTTAGAAATCTTTAATAATTTTCATAATGTTATCTTAGTACTTAAAACTCTTCGGATAGGGATTATTTAAACCTCAATATTTGAAAATACTAGAATATTTTGTAAGCTGTGACCCTCTCAATTCTACACATTGTCTATTTACTGGAAAATATTATCCCACTGTACCTATGCTGAGATAATATTTGATAGTCCCTATTTTCTTTCCCTTCCCTTCCCTTCCCTTCCCTTCCCTTCYCTTCCCTTCCCTTCCCTTCCCTTCCCACCTCTTCTCTCCCAATCCAGTTTTTCAACAGAGTTTTTATTTTCCCTTGCAATTAAAGATAAGGGCTGTGTGCTTACATATGTTCTTCTCAAAGGTTTATTTTATTATGTTGGCTTCTTTTCTGTCTCTACCTACAAGAATATTCCAGGATGGCAGTCAGAGAACTGAACATGGTTTGGGGATTTGAGAGCATGGAGTACTGGACAGAACAAGGCAGAATTAGGAGGTGAAGAGCCTGTTGAATATGTAGCTGATACAAACCTTGTGGTGTGGTAGCTTGTAAGTTAAAAACTATACTTTGGACTTTTTTTTTTTTTTTTTTTTTGAAAGTGAAATTTCACTTCTCAATTTTTAATACTAATTTAGAATTAATTTTTAAAATAAGAGTATATTTCATGAGAAAACACTATTTCTTTAAGATCTATTTTTCTCATGGTCAGCTCTGCTCTGCTCAGCTGTAATCTGTGACTCTGTATTCTAATTCATTGTAGATGTTCTTCTAAAAGAGCAAAGTATTTTTAAAGTCCTGAAGAGTTTAGTTCAAACAACAGTTCACACTTTAGCAAAATCCTCTATGTCAAAAACTTGGAAGTAATTTTCCTTTAAAATGTATTTATGCTTTTTTATCCAAGAGCTGACTATATTTTCAAAAGAATTCCTGGTCTTCTGTTCTTTGATTTGAAATTTAGTCTGTTCTCTGATACTTCAGATTGGGAATTTTAAGTCTATACTAGAGAATGATAAATTGAGTCTCTTTCAAGACAGAAAGTAAAAGTGACAGTGGTCAACCTAGAAATCACTTTGGTTATAAAGAACTAATGACATTTGCCTTTGAGCCTTTGTCARGGAATTCTGGCACAGATTAATATTTTCTGGGCGTCTAGGTTAGCTAATAGATTATTTTCGCACAATTTGAAGTAACATGATCATTAACTTTTTCAGGAAAAAAAAATATTTGAGCTTAAAAGTGAATGCCATGTTCAGAATGTACAATTCTCTGTGCCTCAAAGGAAGAGTGTAGTCAAAACTCATCTGCAATTAAATGATCACCTTGTATTCTTCAGCCTGTTTTTATATCCGTTCTATTCTATGAAACCCTTTACGTCAAAGAGGATATATGAAATATAATATCAGGGCAAATGGAAACTCAAAATGAAGGAAAAGGGGAAGGATGTTGTTAGAAAGCTTTTCTAACTTGTTTAGACTCGTTTTCTAGTTTATTTAGACAAGCTGAGAAGGTAGAATTTGGATTTATATAAAACAAGAAAACTGTAAAAACAATTCAACTTACAGTAAAGTGTAGGCCTGCATTCTTTTGATATGGCAGGTCAAGAAATGCTATTAGTGGCAATGCAAACAGTATTTGTGTGCTATCTAAGATACTTTYGTGTATATGACCAAAATGTTCTCAGTTTTTTGTTTCATAGGAATTCTACCTCTCTGTAAATATATATTATGTCTTTTATGTATCTTTAGAAAAGTTGACTTCAGCCTTAATAATTTTAGACTGAATTAGAGAATATGAACGAAATATTTTGAAGATGAAGTTTAGTGGTATTTGTGTATTTTTTATTATTTAAACATGACTATGCAAATAGAGATAGCATGTACATATTTCTTTCTTGTTGTACTATTTTGACTTTTCAGCATATTTCTAGAAATGAGAACTAAGAAAATCAGGGAATTTTTTACCTGTTACAAGATTTTTCATTCTGTTCTTGAGATTTGGCAGATCTTCCCTGCGGATGGAAAAATATCTTTGATTTGTCTCCACAAGGGAATTGTTAGATTATATAAATACTGTTTTACAGATGTTACAGTTTACATTTACTTTTTATGTCACAATGCTACCTCTTTCAGAAATGATTTAGATTTAGAGAATAGACATATATTAGTTTTAAAAGGGCAGTCCGAGGAAGCCCTTAAAGTAACGTACAGACAGGAATGACACAACGTCTTCCTGTTGTACAAAGCCAATGTCTAAATTGTTAACAGGATATGCATTTGGCTTAAAGTTTGTTTACAAGATTTATGCTAAAATTCCAAAATTGGGCCAGTGTGACGTATTCACATGGATTAAACCTGTGTATATATTACCAAGGTCATAGAATATTAATGCCTTATTGTGTGACATAATTGCAACAGAGAAGAAAAAAACTAGAATGTGATATGTTTGTATAAAAATATGTCACTATTTTAGGACAAACAAGAGTATATGTGGATGCTTACAGTCTATTACTGCATCAATAACAGTAACCAGCAATTGAGCAATGGTAGCTTCAAAAAACASCTTTCAGCTGTAATTGGTATATATGGAGTTTCAAGTCCATTYTGTATTTAAGAACAACTTACTTAAGATAACCTATTTGCTTTGCCATGAACTGAATTAGGGGCATCAACAGTTATATACCATGTCTGAATCAGTTATCTTCCAGTGTAAGAACTTTTCAAGACTTTCTCTCCTATCAGGGTTTGACATGCAGATGAAATGAAGAGTAATGTCAAATTCTATGGTGCTGCAGGGATTTAGGGATAAAATTTGGCTCAGAGGTAGCCCATGATAATTTTTGAGGATAAAACTGCACTAAATATTCAGAGATACCAAAGAGCAGAAGCTATTTTTCTGCTTRCATTATGAGTTTCATCTTGAACTTTTAAAAAGCATGATACAGATACGCTTTTTAKCTATATAAGAGAGATTCCATTCTTTTTTGGAACACACAGACTAGGACTCAAAACTATAACAACATACTGTGGAATATTTTGTTTTCATATATAACAGAAATCTRTTAAAAACATGGAATCCATAATAACAGTCTGTTTTCATTAACTTGCCTAAAACTATCTAGCTGCTTAGTAATATTATTCAGTCTTGTACGAGCTTACAGAACTAGAGATTTTGGTTAATCTTATCTGAAAAATGACTACACTGTAGATATACTTCTGGGAGACTGAAATGTTTAAAGAAGAATTTGGAAATACAGTTACTATTTCACTTTCTTTTATGCAGTAGACATTATATTGCATTCCTTTTGTTTATCAAATGAACATTTTGCAATTTTGAGTCTTTATACATAGTATAAGAAATCAAAAGAATCTAACTTCATCTTAAGCAAAACRAGATGGAATATACTTTCATAAGGTTTAACCAGGAGATAAATCATTTCTGTGCTTCTGTATTTTCACCAATTATTTTTGATGCCAGTTTAAATTAATCCTTATCTTCAAAGTAATCAAAGTATCCACCTGAAGGTATAGAGACTGACTACAATGCTAAAGCAGTTATGATGAGCTGGCATGATACAGGTTGATCTGAGATGAAATTTGCTACAATTGAAAATAAAAGTGTTTCATTAGTCTATTTTTGCTGCTTTTTCTCTTACAGTTTCCCCACTTAAACGTGCTTTTGCTTCTAATGGAAGAACATCCTGAAACATTTTCCAGAGAGATAGGATAGTGTGAGTTTTCTCTTCACAAGTATATGTAGAGGTTAGCTTTCTGAAAAGTATTGTTGAAAATAAATAACTGAAAACACAGAACTTGAAATATCACTGTATATTCCAAGCTGAAGAGTTTATAAAGTGTAAAAGTCTTACTGTTAAATTTTTACATTATGTCTTAAAATAATTTGCATTTTGGATWGCATTCTTTAGCAGAATACCCACTTCCTGTAAGAAAATCTAAACTCTAAAATTAAAAAGTTTTGGGAAAATGAGGGATGAATGAAAAATAGTCAGTGATCCRTCTCCATCAAAGAATAGCTAAACAGTAAAACAATGTCAGTGACGTTTGGGAAAGACTGAACTTACATTCCATCACCATGGTGCTTAATAYTTCAGTAATAGTGCCTAAAACATTATAAAATAAATCTAGAGGCAAATGAAATCCATAATGTTTTGCCTTAATACATCAGCTAATTGGACATGATTTCATGCTTTGACTGGAGTCCCACTGCCCTTGGTTTGTAGTATCTCATCAAATTCTTTTTTTTTTTTCTAATATATTTTATGTCATCTAATTGCTTATTTTGATRTTACCAAGAAGCCCCTTAAAAGCAAAAATGAATAGGAAGTTTACCAAAATTACTAGTTTCCAGGTTTGTTTCATACAGTTCCAGACACTCAAATATCCACATTCYGCAAATTGTTAGTTCAAAAGACACACGCTTCAAAAGGTTAATGCATTCCCTTACTGGATCTGAAGAAGAGATGATCTCTTCATGCTCTCTGCTCTTCTTTCTTCTTCATCAGGCAGGATATGATGACAGTATAGATGTTGTGTGACAATATAGATGTGTAGATGTACTTTTTAGATACCTAAACCTATGCAYAAATTCAGTCTCCTAAAATAATGGAAAACTGGTTTTCTGAAGCTAGTTTTCCTCAGGAAGCAAATCCCATATTGTGAGAACAGGTCAAGCATGCCAGGGGAATTGGGTGTTGAGCATATCTATAATTAAGTTCTATCTAATTGTTCAATCTACTTACTTGAGAGTTGAGATTAAGATAAAAAATATGCCTCCAGTTTGCATCCATGAAGCATATAATTAGTGTACTGCAAACCAGACAGCTGTGAATGAGGAGAAAGTGGAATATGGTCAGTCTTTTTCTGAGAAAACTAATTTTACAGAAGTTTTATGAATACAGTTCCACAATATGAGTTTGTATTTGTCATTAAACTTATGAAGAAAAGAGTATTGTAAAAACAGTGATGTAGTAACTAAGATGATGACAGCAAGTGAGATGATGACAGCAAGTGAGATGATGACAGCCTGGATGAGACTTATAGCTATGTAATTGTCTGGGAAAGAGGCTTATGAAAAAAAAAAAAAAAAAAAAAAAAAGGTAAGACTGAAAATCTAATTAGACGTCTGAGTTGAATATTCAGTCTGAATGTCAAGTCTGACTGACACTACTGCACTGACTGAGATATGAGGCAGTTAAAAAGGTTCTAAGAGTGGGAGATCAAGAGTCCTTTTTGGTGTGAACTCATGGATATAGTTCAGAAAATGATATTAAACTATTTTTTAAATGTTCAGTGAGAACTTCATTTGATTTTAAAGTCAGACACTGTGTTGTGTGAAGGCTAGAAAATGGCCATAARTTCTCCAAACTTGGAGATCCCAGCTACTTTCCACCTCTTTTTCAAGAGTTTCAATCTGGCCCTGAGTGGAAAAGTTCAGGTGTAATACAAATTTGTTGTTGAAATGATAGTGTATTTTACCATACCTTAAAATACAAAGACAACAGAAAAAAATCTGTACTAAAGTAATCAATCCTGTTGATACTGCTTTCCATATGTTTAGGGAGATATTTTAATCCTTAGCAAAACATTAATGTGTTAGCATTTTTATATTATACATATAATGTATAGCTAAATATACTATACCACATTTTATTATCTATAAATTGAAATTAAAAATGTTGATACAGAATTTCTATGTCTACTCCTAAAAAGCAAGGAAATATTTATTAAAAAAAGTCCTTCTCTTGAAACATCAGATCTAATTCATCCTTTCAATTTTACTGAAGGTATCTAATGGTCTTAATCAGTCAATATCAGAACTGTACATCAATTTACAAACTGATAATAGATCTCTGATGGYGAGGTTAAGCTCTCCTTCCTGAATTCAGCTTTTGGAATATCCAGGTGACATCACCCATGATGGGTGTCTTTRACAACTTTAAATCGCATGTTTTTACATTAATATTGAAACAGTTTAATGCAATAAACAATGATGGAAAAGGACAATATAATAACTAATAACATGATTATTATCACACCAATTATTTGGAAAATCCAGACTATTGGAGTTTCAGACAACCTACTTTTTATGCTGTTCRTTGAATAATCTGACAGAATACTGTGCGTTTTTAGGAGATTAAAGAAAAGCTATCTGGTAACCCAAGCTAACCTCTTGCTAATTACTTTTCCTGACCTTCATGACATATATCTAGGGATTATAAGCAGCACAATGTGAAATAGAATGCATTTTCCCTCTTAGGTAGTGTCACGACCATTTTTTTTTTGTTTCTAAAAATGTTCTAAATGTTCTTCACATATATCTGCAGTAATACTTGCTGAAGTAATTAGATGCAATGAAACATAAGATAGCATTAGAGATGCATGGGATAATAAATAAGACTTCCAAAACATGAAAAATTGTACCTTACATAATTATAAATATTTTCTTAGAAACAGGGTAAATCCATCAGATATAAAATCAATATGCGGAACAGAAATGTTGCACTTGAAGAGGCTTTGAAGGACTTTCATAGAGATCATGGCAGAAATGATGACCCTGCACTGTTGCTGTCACCAGCTATCGCCAAATGCTTCATATAAATAAATAGAAGCAGAGAGACAGACAGATTTGTTTTGAAAGCACTTTGACCCCAAAGTGCTGTGTGTTGGCAGTAAGTTTTTAGCAGCAATGCTTTTATAACTGTAAAATCTTCTCTCCTGGCAAGAATATCTGTTTTATTTTGTTTGTTTTATTTTTTATACAACTCTTCCACCAACCAGTCAATAGTGAAGTGAGGTACATAACACATTTTTTTTTTTAATCACAATGCAGTAGAAAAGACAAGCAGTGCCAACATCTGTTCATTCCTCCAGTGAAAAGCTTGGTCTAATCAGGGCTTTGATTTTGCCATCCTCATGGATGTTGGAAAGCTGTCCTCCTGGACTGCTTTGTGGTGACTAAAATGACAAGACTAAAGGGCTCAGCCAGACACAAAGTAGTTCTAAGACCAATATGTCTAGTTTAGTCAGCTCTGTCCGGTTCTTCATAAGCTCCAGAGTAAAGGAATAAAAGACACAAATTTCACACAGCTCCACAGAGACTCATTGCAGCATGACATGGTTTACAGAAATTCTGGATAAGCTTTTTCCACTATTATTCCTGAAAAGGAAACTTATAAAGGCATAACCAGGATAGCGTTTTCCTATACAACTTGTGCACAGTCAAATGCAACACTGAGTATGGCATATTTCTATCCAGTACTGCTTGTATTTCTATCCAGTACCTAGAAAAATTTTCTGTCTTGCTGAGCCCTGGACTACCACATCTATTCAGCTAACTTACTGCGTCTAAATAGGATAATTTTAAGCTAATATCTAAAATTAGTTGAAATGACACCAGTGTGTGCTGTGCAGACATTTCCTTTGAGGCAGCTATAATTATACCTGAATCAACACCTTCATCTAACCAGGAGAATAAGTAGATAATATTTGTCTTCAGTATTTACTTCTGAGTACAACTGAGTGAGTTCTGAAGGCCAGGATATCATTATTTACATGAGGTAACTAGTAAACACAACCCAGAAGAATCAGATTTTTAATGTTATACTTGGAGAACACATAGAAAGCATGGTTTTGTAAAGCCAGGGACAGTGGCCTCCAAGGACGCAGAATAGCCATAAATTGTTCAAACTTACGGACCATAAATTCTGCTACAGTAAGGATCTTCAATATTGGAGATGGGGAAAGGAGATTGATGGAGAAAAATATTGTTTAATATTTTCTATTATAATGAAAAAAAGTTAAGTAGTGCATAATGAAGAAGGTTTTGAGAGGTTTGGAGCTTATTCAGTCAGCTTATCAGTCTTGCAAGGTAAACAACTGCTTTTAGCAACAGATCTGCCACTGTGTTTTGTGTGAAAAGATATCCTATTTCTACACACCCTGCAGCCTAGACTGTTAGATATCTGGAAAAAAAAGGACACTCTTACATAGTGATGAGCAATGTTGTATCATGTCTAGTTAACACATCAAACTCAATATAGAGCTAGTATGAACATGTAGAAGAAGCCTAATATTACTGGAGTGTGTTGGATTTGATGAACAAGTACAGGTCAGCTTGACAACCTATGAACGAAAGRTTCTGCATGAGAACTTTTAGATCTTTGGTTCTTTATGTAGGAGTCGTACCTTTTTGACTTTCCTAAGTTGCCAGGACAGTTTTCCTGCTCCCGCAATGCTCAGCCTCATTCATTATTGACTTTCTAATTTCTGCAGCAATGAGTAGGCAAAGATGAAGGAGATTGTAAAAAACAACCTCATTTACTAAACAACCTTCAATAATTTCTAGAGCAGCTTATTTCTTGGGTACACAAAGATGTAGAGTCCTGAGACTCCAGTGCATTTATTTCTAATATCCAGACTGCAGGCTAAAATAGTATTTAAAGAAAAAATTCTCCATTGTTCCTGGACCCCCCCCCAAAAAAAAAAAAAAAAATTACTCTAAGGGAGGAATGAATCTATAAACTGATAGGAGGCAGATGTGCAGACAGAAACTGAGACAGTGCAGATGCAGAAAGAAACTTAGGAGAACTGAACAAAAAAGCCTAAAAAAATCTATTGAATGTATGTARAATTAGATTTTTTTAAGTGCTTGAAGCACTTAAAAATGAGTGCTTGTTGCCAAATACATAACTTGAACAGATCAACCGACTTGAAAACATTTGCGCTGTATCTGAACGAGATTTGCTAGACAAAAGGTAGTTAGTGATAGCGGCTATCCTAATGATAAAGCTGCAAATATTATTGGAAGACGTGGAATATCTCCTGTGCATTTTTGAAAAAGACATGTAATTTGCAAGTCCTGGCTTTGATGGCAGGCATTCTTATACGATTTCCCTGCTTTGGAAAAAGAAATCTATACAKAAAAGTAACATAGCCTGCTATGATGTGGTAAATGAAAGAGCTAAAATGATAGAAGACACCAGCTGAGATAAATTATGACYACCATGACTACTGGCATGCTGTATTGCCATGATATGATATTGCTGTGAAAAGAAATGATTTTTTTCAGTAAAGACAAAGCATATTATTGTCATTGTGTATCCACACAGCTATGTGTGGCAACAGGTTCATATATATAACTCTATTGCTATATAAAAAGTAACTATAATTACATTAAAAGATGTGTAAAAATTCTAGTGAGTTTTTTTTCAGTAGATGAAATGTCAATTTCTAATTGAATCTAATCAAGATATTTAGATAAAATAATAGTATTGTTCAAGAGTTCTTTTCCTTCCCTTTTAAGCAAGATCTGAGAGTTTTCCTCTCTTTTCAAACAATCTGGTATACATTTCAAAGTATTCATATTTTGATTAGTCAAGAGGAATAACTCATGGCTTAACCTCATCTGCCCATTTTACACATATCTGTAAACATGATTCTGTTTTACAGTTTCTATGACTTGAAAATAGATATTGTTCCATACAAATAAGAAAATAAGTATAAGGAAAATCATTAGTCTTACTCTAATCTTACATTTATGATAAGGTCATTTGTCAATTATCTGACATTCCAGTTCTAAGAATGTGTAACATCTAGTAGTTCAGAAATGAGACAAAAAGCAACAATTCAGCACAGGAGAAGCATATAACTTCAATCCTTTTACACTAAAATGTTTTAGATTTGTATTTATGCCTTTTAAAATTTTTCATTAAAGATCTGCTTCTGTTTTCATTGTTATATTCAAGTTTGTAGAAATTTGCATGGATATTTTACTCACCTATCGTTGTTCAAGAAACTCAATGTAAATGAAGCTACTGTGGTAGATTCAATGCAAAAAGCCCAAATTCCAGCTTTAACTTGATTCATATGGAATTCTTAAATGTAGGACTCACAGTTCTCTTACTCTGTCTTTATTGTTTTGTTGCTATCTGCAGGCGTAACAGCTTTGTATGTTTAAAAAATATTTTTCTATTCTATCGAAATTGTCTGATTTTTACTATATTTGGAATATTTCCAAATCATCCATGTTTATTTTACCATCAACCATCTTTGTATTTCAGCTGTCATACCATGCCTTCAATGGAACGTTGAACAGACTGATTTTTGCATTCCACATTGGAACTGTTTTTATCCATGTGACATTTTTTAGTTTACAAAAATACAGTCTTAATTTGACTCAGAGGCTAAATTCAGTCAGCTTCTGACTTAATGGTTATCCTGATAATTGTCTTTTTTGATACATTTGTTTACTGTAGGTAATAAAAATATAGATAGATTTTTGAATACATATGCAWAATATGTATACTGGGTGATGCAATCTGGTTTGAGTGCTGTGTCAAAGAACTCATTAAGTCAACTAGTATTGAAATCAGTGAAAATCAACAAGCAAGCTGAGATATCTGCCATTCCTTTAATTTGTTTTCTGGCAGTAATGCCATCACCTTCCAATAAAAAACAGATTTCTCATGCAGCAATGGATCTKCAAACTAAAATGTCTCCTCTGATATGGATGGACTTAAGACACAATGAACAARGCAGTTCAGAGCTGAATTTGTGGTGCTTGATGTGTTGTATTTCCCTCTGACACAGACATACGCACACACAAACATGCACACATGCATACATCTAGAAATGAACACACTCATCTATGTGCATTTATTGGTATAAAACACAATTCAGATTAGTCTCTTCTTTCCTTTGCAAATCACAATCTTTTCAGCACTTGATGCAATTATTCTTGTTTTAGTCTGGTCTCCTGATGTGTTTCAAGTGCTRCTGAATGCACTTCACAGATTATAATTTTGGTACCATTAAGCAAAATGACAGAGCTCTTTGCAAACTATCCACAAGCCTATACTGCACTGTCTTCTTTGCTGCAGTGCCAAAACTAAGACTGGTAAAGCTAAGATTATCTAAGTTTCTGTCTGCAGTAACCCCAAGGACTGTATCAGCAGAGTTTCTTCTTCTAATGGTATGTATTATTTTCTTGCTTCCCAAGTATTTCTTAGCAATCTTTCAAGGTGAGTGTAGCTGATATACTCAAAGTTATATTAAGTAAATGGTAGCTTACTGAATCATTTCTTTGTTCTTGAACTCTGAAGCTTTGTAAATCTGGCCAATTTGTAGATGACTCATAATTTTTATTTTGGAAGTTTTTTTTTTTCTTTCAAAATATCATCCTTCAGCATAGTATCTCCCAAAAGTTAAGCATCATTATAAGTATTTAGGTAGGTTTTAACTGCTTACTTACTGAGTTTAAAATTCTATCAATGATGGAAGCAGACTTTGCTAAGTTGGCCTCATCTAAAGCTTTTCATCACAGCTTAATATATTTTTCTGCATGACTTCTATTGGCTCTGTTGCTGCCCTCTGTGTGAGGCTATATTTGGCTAAAATACAGTAATAACAATTATAACTAGAGATTAAGACACATTTTATTTAGCTTTGTTCCTCCTCATGCCCCACCCTGGAAAAAGTAAATAGCTGTATAGCTAGAATGAAGGCATAATTCTGGAGATAATTTATCACTAAAATTAAAGTCAAGATGCAGTTTCATTGTGACTTAACATATACTTAAGGGTGCCCCAAAATAATAACATGATTTAAGTGTGGGTTTCTGCATGTACTGTTTTATTACAGTAAGAAAAGTATAATTGATCACTGTATTCTTCCTCATAACTTTATTTATTTGTTTGTTTGTTTGTTTATTTATCAGGAGAACTCCTGGTGTAATAAGTTGTCCCAATTTGTAAGATCTCATTCATACATATGTTAAAAACAGTACTGATACTTCWCAAGGAAGTTTGCTATCTATTATGATCTGTGGAGTACAAACTGAAAAGAAGACAGTTTCRTTCCTGAGCTTATAAAATGAAACAGGAAAGAGAAAGGCAGAGAGAGGATTTTGATTTTTCTCTTTATACTAGAAGAAAGAAACTTTATTCTCCTTAAATGGGTATCAAAAATATTTCTTAATAAGGGAAAGGGTACCACTTTGCTATAAATATAATCCTAAAAGACTATTTCTTTTGTATTCCTGAATTTATTTCTGAAATTGCCAGCTATGACGACTTCTTTTCCCTTAATATAAATGKGTTGTATTTCAACAAGATTTTTTAATTTGTTTTAGCTATATTTTAGAGATTTTTTTACACCATTGTAGATTTTTTTCCTTACTTTGAATGTATTCAGTATACTTCTAACTTTTTTTTTAATATAATGATCTAGCTTCTGGTTCTCCATTAATTTCAGAATTGTATAGCCATAGTCAAAAGGATTCTGCTTGCTTTTTATGATATCCATCTGCATGTGAAAACACCAGTGTGGGCAACTCATATGCCATTTCATTTTATTTCTCTGTATAGAYTCAAATTAAAGCCTACTGCTTTGGGGGAATCAATTCTTCCTAAAGATCAATTAATAGTTTTCCTTCTTTCACCCACAGAGGTGACATTGTGTGTGTCATTTGCATATACAGCTGAGAAAATACAAAATAAAGTGATTAAAAGTAAATTAAGTAAACAGTCCACTCTGGACTCCTGGGTAATTAGGAAACATTGTTTTTGATAGTTATATACTATGCTGGTGCATGTACTGAATTTAAATGCAATTATAATTTGTTAACCATTTAAAATTTACATTAATTTACTTACAGCTTGTATTTATTGTATGATACATTAATGTGTACTGTTGAGCACAAACTGCTCAATTATACTTTCAAAGAAAAAAGGAATAAATACAAAATAGATTTCATATAATTGTCTAATTTTTGTTCCAAATGTAACTGTTTCCAAACTAAATGACATGGCTGCAAACCCTTATAGGAGTATCATAGGACTYTCCTAACTCYACACACAGTCTGCCTGTAAGCAGACAGTCCAATAAAATATTATTATAGGAGGTCAGTTTTTTAGGTGCTTTTTGGAAGTTCTTGATTCATATCACTACTGAATCTGTTGTTTGATTTTTCCAGTGTTTGCTCTGAAATTCAATGTATGACTAACTAGCTGTTAATCAGCTTAAATATAATAGTTGTTCAGATAAATAAGTTGAAACATTAAATGCATTTTGTTTTAGTTTTCAATACATTTTTCAATAAATTAAAAAAAAATCCCTGAAGAGCATTAATGAATCTTAATCAAAAAATACTTCTTTGCCTAAAGAATTATTTATTTTCCATAATCATTTTCGTTTGGATAGTAAAAGAACTCTGACCATAATGTGGATTATCTGCGGTACATGAGCCATCACAATTTTCCCAGAGTAGCCTGTCTTTGTTTTTAACAGTACTTCCCCCGCACTCTTTATCTTCCAACAAATCACAGGAGCTTTGATGTGTGAAACGTATGCTAGGCTTTAAGTTAGAACYGTAAAGACATTGATGTGCATCCTCTGAAGTTTTCATAAACAATTAATTTTATCTAGACTGATGCTGCATTCCATAAGAAGTGGGTCACCTGAAAAAGAAAATTAAAAGAACTAAACCACCTGCTTTAAATATCAGGTTTTATTTAAACTTCCATTAATGGAAATAAATTGCAGATTTGAGAGGGCAGTTTGTCTCATGTTAAGTGAGATGTCTAATATCTCTGGGGTGAATCACCTTCTAYGTTTCTTTCTTCATTCATGACAGAGTTAATGTGGATGAGTAGCTCAGACTACTTGATTAGTTTTTTGAAGGCTGAAGCTCGGCGATATGAATCCTWGTCTTTATGTCAAGGATCATAGATGTGTATATACTACCTGTAAGTGAACACAGGTAAGCAGTTTACCTAACCAATAAATCAGAGTGTTCTAATTACTAGACGGTGATCAAACTGTTATTATATGAGAAGAAAGACTTTAAAAATCATGTATTGTGCCTAAATGAGAAATTTCTCAAATCTGTGTAACTGCTACATTTATAATAATGGCAGTCTCATATTCTGTGGAGATAAAGGAGAGTAAAATATAGGAAAAAAATAAGTATGCCCTGTGGGATATTGTTAGGACAATACTAAGGAAATGATTATCTACACATTAGAAATACAATATTGTTACCAAGCCTTTATTTAAATTTTCTCCAGAGTGTGTAGCTAGAATGTAGACAAATATGTCCTAAACCAAGAGCAGTAAAATGACTTTAACATTAATCAGAATGTTATTATAGAATGAGGAAAGCAAAACACRTAGTAGAAGAGTGAGAAAAAAATGAAAAAGTTTGAGGTGAAAATAAAAAATGATCAATTAGTAATTAGGCAAAAGGCCTGAACAAAGTATAATGATTAAGTAAGAAAAGGTAACAAAGTTGTAGGTTTAAAAATGTCTTGCAGCCCCAATTCTTTCTCYTGAGTTTCTCAGTAGAGTGTTTCCTAGCTGCTGGCAGGATTCAAGCCTACAGTAGGAAAGCAGCATCAAATTTGGAGGTGAACTCAAAGAGCATTTTGAAATGTTTGCCTAAGGAATAGCAAAAGAAATTATTTTTTAAAAAGGCGGAAAAGAAAAGTAAAATAATAGAGTAAGCTTCAATCTCTCTGCTAAATYGCCTCAAGTCATTTTTGGTGTATTTTTAGATGAGCTGTCCCTTTAGCTTATGCATAAAGTGTGCCTGACATTTTTCCCACATGCTTTCATATACGCTCTCTGGTTAAGATGTCAAGAGATGAGCTCAAAGGTCTTTGGTAAAGCTGACAAGGTCTTCCTATTCCCTCCCAAATCACATAAATCATCCTCAGGAAGGCTCCACATCCATGCCAAATGTTCAGTAGCAATGGGACTTTTAAGAGTGCTGACTGTACAGAACTGAATTCATTTTGTTCCTGCTGGATAGTGAAATTTCATTCCCCTTGCTTTAGTCTCAGGTCTATGTGGTTAAGCTCTGGATCTCCTGTATTAYCATAACATACCTGATTGTTCAACTTCAGTGTCTTTTAGCCAAAGTTCTTCTTTGTCAGTCCGTGAAGTACTAGTTATTTCACCATTTTTTTAAAAGTAGGGATTAATGAAGGCAAAATACAATGTATAGCTTGAATTAGAAAAACATTTTAAAAGAATTTTAGGCATAGTGTCAGAATTTATATTTCAGAAGTAAAGACAAATACAATTGGTTTTGGAAATAGGTCTCCCCCCCCCCTTTTTTTTTAATTATATGAGACCACACAGTTATTGTTTTTGCATGTTCAGGCTAGTTTACCTTGCAATGAAAGTATTTCTTTTCTGACACTCAATTTATGTTTCTCCAATTTTCCTTATTTTTTTATCTAAAGATGGAACAGGGTTATAGAGGTTTATATGACGAAGAAAAGTATGAGATTTCTTCCCTAAATCTAATCTCATTTGGAGAAATGCACAAATAGAAAAATTCTTGATGAAATACACAACATGACTTGATTTAAAGCTCTTTCTGTGCTTTACCAATCTGCTAAATGCCTTAGTTTATGTATATGCTGTTCTAAGTATTCAGCAGAAAGACTGCTAATAAAAGTCTGATACTTAAAAAGCATTTATGCACCTATATCCTATTGAAATCAATTACCTCAAGTGTATTCTSAGTCTAATACCTTGTTTCAGAAATGTAATGTATTTTTCTGTAAAAAAGGAAAGGCGAATTCACAAAGTTACCTTGTGTACTGAGCTCTATATTTATTAAAAAATAAAAAGACTATTTTCCAATTTTTCAGTTTACAATACTTTGGACCCTTCTCCTGAAAGCTGTGTATTTTTTAACCACAGGCACAGAACACTGATGTGAATGAGTTRCAGGCACAGATAGAGAGAGAGAAAAAGGACTGATTTAGACCCTGAATATTAGACTAACACCTTGTTAATCAATATTTATTATATACTTAGATATTCTTGTTATTAATAGACTATCCATACATGGTGCAGCTGGGAATTCAAGAGTCAGTTCTGGAAATGCAGTCGTGCATCACTGTCCCCCTGTCTTTCCTATGCAGAGATGCATTTCCTCCAGTCTGATGGTTGTTCCATTCCTGGCTGCATGTTGACCAAAACCTGGCAGGAAAAGAAGGGAGTGCCTTGCTGTTGCACTCCAAGGGCAATGCAGAAGGTGGGGAATCCAAGWTCCCTGAGACAAGGGAATTCTGGAAAACAGTTCCAGATATCTCACTTTTTCCATGAATCTTCTGAATTGTAAAATAAAGGGGAATACACTTGGATCCTTATTTTTTAAAAGAAGTGCTCCTGATCCAAAGGAAACTACTATCAGAAGCTAGCTAAGCAAGCTGATTTTGAATGAAATTAGGCAATTTAGCATTCCCTGCTAGTTCCCATGTAGTGTCATGGGAGTAGCTGCCTAATTAATTTGGAATGGATCATCTTGTGTTTGTTTTTAGAGATGTAGACTTGTCTCCAGCTACTTTAATTAGGTCCTTATTTCAGGAAGAATGGATTTTCCCTTTTTTCCTTCCCTGCTAGGGCAACTTATTTAAAATTTAGGTAAAGCAAAATCCCCAAAATTTATGTGATTACCTATTTAGTGCGAAAACAAAAAGAAAAAAAAAAAACCTGAGTGCCTATAGTCTTTGAAGCCAATATGGTTTCAATTAATTTTACTGTTTGCAAACATAGATGAAGAAGAATTAAAATGAAAGGTTTTGTTTAATTATTTTTATAGTGAGACATCTATTCTCTTCATACCTTCTGCCACTCTGTATATTTTATATTTGTTCCTTTTAAGTGAAATTCCCCAAACTATCTCTTGGATAAGAACAGAACCCCATGTCATAATGATCCATTAGAAAGAGAAGTGAAAAATAATTCCCATTAAGTTGTACAGTATTCCCTCATGAATAAAAAAAAAAAAAAATCAACGTTATACAGAACTGAACAGAAATCCAGAGTAAATGAAAACAGCAGACTTAGTAGTGGTAGTTGACTCCCATGACTAATAGTACRCAGTGGTATAAATGCCACTCATACCAATATCCTACTGCCATGACTAATGTGACTCAGCTTTAATCTGCTCATAGTGAACTAGGATGAAAAGGAGAGAAAATGTCTCTTTTTCTTTGCTTTACAAACTTCTTTGTTGTATTCTTGGCGACACTATAAAGGGAGAGATGCCAAAATCCCTTATGCTTTAATCTGGACACAGTCTTTGCCTAAAATATGAGCAACCCCCTATAAGCTAATAATGTGGGKTTTTTTTCCAAACTGTAAAAGCCAGCGGGAGGGTTATCCTTTGCTCCTGCTCAAATCATTGAGGAAGCATTGCATGATYTGTACTACGTGCTATGATTTTATTTATACATTTTAGGATGTGAATTAACAATGTAACCATCAAGATTCAAGGCCTAATAATGAAAATATATTGAAGATATTTTTCTRTCCCATAGTAGCAATGTTCTTCTCAGACCTGAAAAGAGCTAGAATGGTGTTTGACCTCATCTCTCAATTCTAAGAACTAAACAACCTCATATTAACTAAGAAGAGTACCTTCTTACTAGAAAGATACCTGCTTAATTTTTTTGTTCTACTGGGTGTTTTACCTCTTCTACAGCAAAAAACTCATTATATACAAAGAATTTTAAAATCATAACCCTTTTCCGTGTGTCAGTGTAATAGTGAATTTTGATTCAGAAATTAGAACGCTTACCTGGTGTCTGCTCCTCCATACACGACAAGCATCTGAATATCTGTTTTATATTATAGAGTGAACAGCTACGGAAATGTGTTTCTTTTCTAGGCCTTAGAAAACCCATGACATATCTTATATTGACAGAGACACTCAAGTTGGAAAACAATCTATATAATAATAATAATAGAACTAATTTTTTAAACAGAACTTGAGACCTGGGAAAGGAACTCTGAAAAACTACTTTTTAAAATTTGAAACAATAAGAAGTGTTTTTGATGTATTGATTTTTTTTAATTATAAAGTGAATCAATAAAGAAAATAATGATAATTCACCTTCTACACTTGAATGAATACCATATTTTCCACCCTAGTCTTCAGTAAGATTGAGACCATATCCTTTCAGAGATGATGATATCTGATTTCACAGCTTAATTAAAAACAAAAAAAAGAAAAAAAAAAAAAAAAAAAAAAAAAAAAAAAAAAAACTTAAGCTACAGCAGCTTAAAGAATACTCACCAAAAGCTGAGAGATTCAAGATCAATACCTAACCCTAAGCTAGTTTAAAAAGTCATTTGGAACTTTTTATTATATCCTGTGGAAAATCAGGCCTAAAAAAAGCCTTCCATTCTACCTGCTGTTGACACTTAACCTTTGTACAAATACATTTTTGTCAGGAGACAGAAGCAAAAATGATACTGTAGTCTAACAGTTTGACCACTGTCTTGGAAAAAAGATATCTTTTTTTACAGCCACTGAATCCAGGCRTGCTGGCCCCACATTGATCAAGTGATCTTGAAAGTACTCAAACTAATAACCCAGTGGTTAGGAAAACCACTAGATGTTGGAACAGAAAATGGCTTTGCTACATCCTCAAAGCATRCTGTAATCTTCAAACTATAAATAAGATCTTTTCCTCCAATGCTTTTGTGAATCTAGCCTTTGTATTTCCTGCATTTCATGGCAATGCATCAGAGCTTTTCATGCCTSCCTTTCATAAAGAGCTAAATGAAAACTTTCCATATTAAAACTTTGACATTGTCTCATCTCTGAAAAAAAAATAAAAAACACAATTGATTAATTTGATGCTTAAGTCTAGGCTTAACTTCAAACAGGTAGCACTCCTATTACTTTCATCAGGAACAATTTTATTTCTGAGTATAAACACTATAGTATTTAAAATTTAATTTGGAATTTTCTGTTATACCATGCACATGATATACTTCTCTGTTACACAATACATTATACAAAATAAGTAAGCAGTTATTGTTAAAAAAAAAAATCTCCAATTTATCCTATGCATAATTTCTAAGAGCATAACATTACTTCTGGAATATAGTTCCTACTCAGTTTTTATTTCTAAAATGTAAAATGAACACATAGTTTTATTTCTCTGTACAGAGCAATCAGTTGCCTCTTCTTTGATGACAACAGGTTATTATCAAAACTGTATCAGACACTAAATTATATTTTCCACATTGTAGAGGAGAACATTTAACACCACAAGAATTAAAAGTATTGGAATAACTAAGGAGTAATACTCCTGTAATAACATTTTTCTAGCATATTCAGTCATTCAAATCAGTAGATGATGAAAACGTCCACCCTGAGACCAGCAATAGGACAACTGAGGAAATATAAGTGTTGCAAGTGAATGAATGCAAGTGACTGCTACAGGAAGCAACACACAATCCTTAAATAAAACCTAAATCATCACAGTTCCTTAAATAAGATCTCAAAATCTATGTTGTAATCTCAGGTATTTAGTAGGTATGTTAACAAAAACTTGACCATGACGTAAGAAAGTAGACACAAGTCTAGGTAAACAAAAAAGCAATTCAAACATCAGTAATGTACTGAGGCAGGAAAAACTGTGTGTAGGCTCATGCCTGTGTATTGCTCATACACTGCAAGGGATAAGGCTGTGTTATCTGGACCATAGCTTAGTCAAATGGTAAATCAAGCTAAGTCAATATGACTGCTAAAATTTATACTAAAACACTTTGTTAACACATACTTTAGACACATAATGCATTAAATCATTGTATTTGAAAACAGGAAATAATATTTTAATACATAGTTCACTATATTAGTGTTTTTTCTTAAACCAAAATTGGCATATATGCTACATGTTTTGGGAGTAAGTGCTAAGAATCTATTTATTAYAAGAAATGATATCAAGACCAAGTGATGATACTGTAGCTTTGATCAGCATTCCTTTCCTCTTAAAGCAGGAGAGAACACATAGAGYTATTTTTATTTCATGTCATAAAGGTCTTTCTCCTCTGGCAGGAACAGTAGTTTCTCATCATGGTCAGAGCGAGACATCAGATCAGCAACTCTGTTATTCTGTTAAAACATACAGAACCTAAGTATAATTTTGTATATAAAATGCAGCATCACATTTCAAACTGCCCAGATTTCACATGGAACGTGACAAGATACTACAGTATGACCATACCATTTTTTAAAGATAACAATTTTACACTTTCTAAATTAAGTTTCCAAAAGCCTTCTAGTTAGCCAGGCTCTCTCTAAGACTTAATGAATTAATCTCTCTATAATGAATCTTAATGAATTAGTCCCTCTATAGACTTAATGAATAACCTTTTGTATGTATATTTGTTTCTCCATTGATTATACAAAGTCTATATCTGGCACATTTATGAGATGGGATGAATCACCTTCTGAAAGAGCCCAAATGTACAGATAGAAGACAGAGCTGCTCAATTAAAATACTATGAATTAAAATCCATTGACTTTATAGTCCTATAGTTAGTGGTTTTGTAAAAACTGGGCATAATTTAGTGATCTTACCTTAAGGCATTGTGAAAATCTGCCATCATGATTAAACTTGTCTGYTCCTGGCAGCCTGGGAGTTCAAATAGCACAGGTTGCACAGCAGAAGCAGTCTGAATATCTATTTAAAATAAATTTATTCTTCTTAAGTCTTTGATGACRTGGAATATAAGCATCAGAGTGAAATATGGAAGACCTGATTCCAGTCTCATGGCCGCTGGTGGAACTTCAGGGTAACTTACCCTAATGTTAAAAATCTATGTTTAAACATGAGAAGGTTACCAGCATTTTTTGTATTTTTTGTCAACAGATAAGCATCTATTGATGTTTATCAACATAATACTGCTAAGAATTTAACATTTCAGAAAGCTAATGGAATTCTTTATGTCTCTGCTCTTTTTTCAATACATTTTGARGTTACTCACTTTTTTGGCCAGAAAGAGGAGAAGAAGTCAAAATGATTTCTGACTGTAAAAACACTGCAGCACAAGATCAAAAAGCTGTGTGGTTTAGACTTTTTACATGAACAAACAGTTTGAAAAAAGGTTCACCCAAGCTTTGCAGTGTTTTGAATTTCTCRTTTCTCTGATCTGTGAGGAAGGGACCTTCAAATTTCTGAAAGCACCAAGCATGCAGGTGATKGCTGCCTGCCCTTAGGATGTGCTGCATAGATGGGGCTGATCCACAGTCAAGTCTCTCAGGACAGAGAGGATTGGCTAGTTAGTCTTCCTGGTGCCTTTTCCTCTAATGGGACAGAAGGCAAYCCCACCAGGTGTTTTTGGCAGCTAATAACATTCCATACAGACATATTTTTGTCTCTCCTTCTATTCAGACTAAACTCCTAGTTCCTGTCACCYCAGTCTGGTCATCTGCTTCTAAAGGGCTTCCTGACTGTTGCAAACCTGCCATCTTTGATTCTTCAGCTGGCCACAATCTTCTTCCTGATCTTCGGCCAGCTGTTGCCTATGGTCTTAACTTCCTTTTAGTTTTGATACATACCTGGCTTTTTCCGAGTTCTTAAATATTCTGGCCTTATTCTAACTTATCTGACTTTTCTGGGCCGTTCKCTGAAAAGTTCACTTGACTACCCTGCTATTAGACCTCTGCTTTGCCCATGATATTTTGTTCCTGTCTCCTGAAACTAAATTAGCCTCAGACACTAAACTCTACTGCTCATTCCCTGATAACTCAACCCACTCCACTGCCCAAACTTTGTGTGATGTGGCAGAGCTGTACAGACATAAATGCAATTTTTTAGCTTAGTATTCAAAAGGTGCATCTCCAGTAGTGTTTAGTTTGGATCAGGAGAGCAGTTTTGATGTGAATATCCTGCTCATCACTAAACACAATGTTTTACTGGAACAGTCTTAGAAATAGATTCTCTTTATATGAAATTGAATTTATGATGTGCTTCTGGAGTGCATCTAATACGTTCTAGCTACAAATGGAATTTCACTCCATAGGATTAGATTAATTAGAATTTATTTTTTAAATCATGTTCGAAGTGTGAATGTCAGACCTCAGCACTGGCTATTTCACTCTACAGATCCACTTCTGTTGGTCTGTATTAACTACTAATACAAACACAAAGTGTTTTTCAACTCATTTGGAGAACAAGTAGTACCCAGGTTAATAGTCTGGCTCCTGTATGTACTGTGGCCATGTGTGTTTTGTGAATTATTAACTAAGTGCTCCAAGGAGCCTGATGCATGKTCAGTAGTTTGTGCTCTGGTATGTTAAATTGCTTGATTCATATTATGAGTGGTTCGGTTACTCAGGATGCCCAACTCCTAGCATTCAGGGCTCCAGGCTTCATTAATTCTGATGTTTAAGCATCTCTTAGTTTCCTGAAAATGTCATTATTTATTGACAGAAAACTTTGTTCCTGACACATATATCATATTTTCCTTGTTAACAGCCCGACTCTTAGAAGACTATTAGTCAAGGTTTGAATTCATCCAAGTTGCATCATATAGGGTATATTTCAAAAAATAAGCAAGCAGTGACTTCATTTGCTTAGCCTGAGATTCTATCACCTTTGATACTTTAATTCACAATTCATTATTTTCAATGGTTGATAGATATTTTCTGCCTGGCTCTGAGTTTTGTATTACAAGGAAAGTGTATTTTCTCCTCTATTGTAGGTATCTTGAACATAGTCTTAAAAATACATTTTCAAAGAATCACAGAACAGCAGCATTTTTAGCATTATAGAATAAATGGCACAGAGTAAAAAATTCAAATGTTATTTTTACTATATTAAATAGTGAAGCAAAATTGAAGAGCCAAATTTTTATTGGAGTGGGAAATCTTTGTTATTAAAAATTGTTGTCTGCCTTTCTTAGAATGGTGGGTAGGAATAGCAAACACATTTGGAATAGACAACAGTAAAGGAAAGACTTCATTTTAATAACATTTATTATTTCTTCTTTCATGAAGGAAGTCTCCCTCCACACATGACACTGTGTCCTGTGACTTATTAGCTTCTGTGCTACAGCTGCTGTTCTTGTTCCTGAAAGCGAAAGAACAATACACACAGGGAGAAAGAAGAAATCAGCAGAGGTAGAAAGTTTCTAGTGCTGTCTCTATTTGTGATCTCACTGCTGGAGAGTGACAGACACAGAAGATCTGACTAACTTGTATCAGTACCAGACTTGTTAAGTCATTTTAGTCATATCATAGCAGTGGCACACAGAAAAGGGACTTGGTTGACTAAAATAGATTTTTCTTTTTTTGAAGAGTAAAAAGTGAATGTGGAAAAGAAGAAATAAGATGTGGGAAAAAAGTTATTGCAGAAGRCCTGGTGGGAAGGTAGAAGGAAATTGTATGGATAAGAAAAGGGACAGGGAGATAGAAGTGTAAAGATGCTCTACGAGGAATGGCTGCGAGAGCTGGGCCTCTTCAGCCTGGGGAAGAGAAGACTGAGGGGGATCTCATCAATGTGTACAAGTTCCTGAAGGGAGGGTGACAAGGGGACGGGGACAAACTCTTTTCAGTTGTCACGTGTGACAGGACAAGAGGCAATGGGCAGAAATTGAAGCACAGGAAGTTCCGCCTGACCGTGAGGGGAATTTCTTCCCTGTGAGAGTGACGGAGCACTGGCACAGGTTGCCCAGAGAGGTTGTGGAGTCTCCTTCTCTGGAGATCTTCAAGGCCCGCCTGGATGCAACCCCATCTACCATGCTGTAGGTGACCCTGCTGAGCAGGGAGGTAGGACTAAATGATCTCCAGAGGTCCCTTCCAACCTTACCTATTCTATGATTCTGTGATTCTATGATTGTGTTGTGGAGATTTGACATTTGACATGGTATTTGTTGAAAATAAAGGGAAGTTTGACTATACATGCGTAGATGTAGATGTCTTCAGGACAAACTTAGAGTCAAAATAGTAAAAAGGAATTGGAAGGAAAAAAATGTAAAAAACATAATTTTTTTTTTATTTATTTCAAACGATTTTGAAAGAGTTACACATATTTAAGAAGACTTTGCAGCTGAGAAGAATCTCAGAATACAAAGGGGATGAAAGAGAAACAGCAACATCAGTAAAAGGACGGACAGATATCAAACATCAGCTGAAAAATGGTGTTATTTTAACCAAATTGACATAAAGATAAAAAGATTAACAGATCACCTGCTGCATATATGCAAATCCCTGTTTTCTTTAAGGAGAATGATACAGAACCACAAACCTTATTTTACTACATATCTATTCTTATATATATATATATACATACATATATATATATATATATTATAAGTCATGAACACAATTCGTAATATCAGTACTGCCCTATTCTGGAACTATAGAAACATCTGAGCTTTTGTGTCTTCTTGCATTTCTGTRAAATTAAAGTTGGACTATATGCTTGTGGGAATGTGCCTGCATTAGGTTCCTTCARAAGGAAATTCTAAAAAATAATGCCTTAAGTTTTGTAAGACAAAAATAAATAAATAAATAAATAAAAACATTCAAAGAACATACCAAGTGGAACTAGAAAGAAAAGGGGTAAGATAGTGGAATAAACACTTACTAAGATTTTAACTCCAGTTGTAATCTTAGCAAAAACTTCTGAGGATTGTTTGTAGGACCTCTGCTAATAAAAAGGTGACAACAAACTTAACAGAGCTGCCATAATTTCATCTGACAAAGAATCTGACCATCCTTCTTAGTTCTTCTTTTTTTCTTATTATTTATTTAAGACATGAATTAACTACTTATTTGACAATAAATCAGTGCTTAGCCATATATGTTTATTATTTCCCATTGGTTTATACTGCCTTTCTCTTTTCTGGGACCCTTTTTCCCAATAGCTATGGTTCCRTTTTAATTCGTATTCCTCTAAGTTCTGATAGAACATTTTTGGTAGACATTTAATGCAGAGAAATTTTTGTTATAGTGGAAAGACACTGAAATAAAATCTTTAAAAGTTCTCTTTATTGTTGCAAAAGATATAATATTTAAATATAGTTTTGCTACCTTTCATATTAAATCTGATTTATTTACAACATCTATCAAAAATAAGTCATAAACATGTCCTGGTTTATAAATCGAAAGTTAGAAAGTAGCACTAGTGGGAAATGTTCTTTGGAATTTCAGAATACTAATAATATATGTTTTGTGTGCTTTAGGAAGATATTCTAAAACATCTTCAATATTTCCCATATTAGTTATGTTTCCCTCTCTTCAGAAATATTGTCCTTCATCTTCTACTGATGTTTTTTAAGCAGGAGTCTGGAAATCAGTCTGTCATGATCTAACGGAGAACATTTCTCAGAACTCTAACCCCTGGCCTTCCTTCTGCGCCTTACTACTGTTGTTCTGCTAGCTTTTTTATGGCTGAGGTGTGCATTTTGGATGCAGGCTCCTGTAAGTTGCATTTATCTACTAACCAAAACAGTTCTGTTAACTCTGGTCTCATCCTTAAGAATGTCTGCTCATGTCCCTGTTCTCGCGCACCCTATTTTAAACTGAACTGAGAAAAAAAGTGTCACGCTACTTACAGGCTCTCATTATTTATGCTGAAGATGTGTCACTTGTTCTCTGAAGAAAGCATTATTAGGCCTTTATTCTTCATATTTTCAGATACTCTGACAGTGTTTGCAGATTATCCCTGTTTTATTCAGCTTCAAAACTAATTAACTGAGGTAAACAATAAAGACTGCAGTAAACTCTTCCCTAAATCTATCAGTGCTACAGCTAACATCTATGTTTTTCAACAGCCTGGAGGAGAACAAGATTCTGCAAAGAACCCCCCCAAAAGGCACACACAGTTTATATGTGGGTGGACTCTTCTAGTATCTTAAGCGACTATCCTTTAAGAAGCTGTACACTGCCAAACCGCAGTGGATAGCCATAGGGTTCTGTCATCTGGAGCTCAGGTCAGGAGCTGCTGTTATGCACAAAAGCATATCGTGGCGTCTTTGCTAATACATCATGCTGCTAGGATAAGTAAGGTGTGCAGGAGCTGCCTGATAACACAGTGCAGATGGAAACAGATGGGACTCACGATCTGAACAGACACAATTCTTGATTAAAGAAACAAAATTTCTTCGGGTCAGAGGCCTGCTTTTAGAAAAGATGTTGCAGCATGCTCATCAGCAATGCCAGTGTGCTCACCAGACAGCGAATGATTAAAAAACAAAAAATCACTGACAAGAAAATCAGATGATATTCTAGAGATTCATTTTTCAAACAAAAATAATGAGAAATATAATAATTAACCTTAATATAATAATAATAGAATATAATATTAATAATTAATATTAATATAATTAAACAYGGTGCAATGTAATTGAGAACAAGCAAGCCCCAAGAAGTACATCAACTGTGAAGAAATGTGCTACTAACTAGTATTTACTTCCAGAAATGAATGATTGGCAGTCTGTCAGACTGAAGATGTATGAAATCAATACAGATCTAAAACTGAAAAGCTGACAGTCTCAGAAGACTCTGGTCAGCCTGAAATACAGGCTTATTTGGAATTACTGTATGTGTGACGCTATCCCCAAAGAGCACTGTCTAAGTATTGAGTATGAGCCTGTTTACATAGAAAAGCCTCAGAACTCAAGGCAGGAAACTATAAAGAACTGAAAAATATGTTTGCCAAGTCCAAATATAGCTGGTGGTGGAGACAGAAGACTTGATACTTATCTCRCTTACACCTTTTTTTTCCCCCTGGAATTCCTTTGCATTCAGAAGAGATAATCTAGGCATAAACCTAGTGTAAATTGGTATAAGCATTAGGACAGTTAAATCCCTAATGCTAAAATAACTCCTTTAAACTAAGAGTGACTATATTTTAGGAAAACATCATTTTGAACTTTTTTACCCAATACACAGTGACAACATAAAAAACAAATAAAAATAAATAGTTATAGATCTTGAATTAGAGGTCACTATATTGTGATGGCAAAAATGACTAAGAGCTACTCAGTAATGCTATGTGTATTCAGTGGGAAAGATAGAATAAATGARGATTGCCTTTAAAGTATGACTGTGTCAACTGTCAGATATGGCAGTTATGGTAGACTGGCAGTTAAACTGACTGTGTAGATGCTGGTGGATGCAGTGGCTGGCCAAAAGAGGAGCAGCAGTGAAGAGTTTTTGTCAGGGGCCAAAAACAGATCCCACATTTTGACACCATTTGTTATGAGGCAAAGTCGATTCTCAGGAGAATAATTAGATAAAGGATGGAAGCTCCTTGTAGCTACTGAACTGAAGGCAGTGGCATCCTCAAATGAATTTCTGCTAATAGCCTTGACCCTCCTGTTTAGTGAAAAAATATTTGAAATTATTTTTGAGCCTGAATGAGCTACTCTGATTTTATTACTAGCAGGAAAGAGAAGCCCTGGAAATCCTCAAATGTGAAACAATTAAATGATGCGACATGTAAATGCACACTGTCTTGAATGATGAACTGTTCTTTGAAGGATGAACACGTGAACTATTTTCTATGAAAAATCAAACAGCTCCATAAGAAAAAACATAGGAGCCAGTATATTCTCCTTCCCTTAAGAGTTCTATAAAGTCAGTATTGTGGTAATCCATCTCACTGCAGACATCTCTCTTACTGTTTTCCATGTGGTTGTTTGAGTTAATAAAATGTTGCTTTGCTGCTTCTGTTTACAGAGATTACAATTTTGTTTCAGCATTATGGCACTTATTTTACTGCCCAATTAATCTTTTCCTGCTTTGATTTAGTTAAAACTGGATAATATGATACATTTAGTGCTGTAGACATGGATTTATCAGAAGAAAGGAGGGAAGGAATCTCAATTGTTTGCACTGGCCTTTGTAACATACCTTCTCTTGCATCAGGTGATTCAGTGACAGCTACGTATCAGTCTTACATCTGCCTCTCATTTGTAGTTAGAGTGAATTCTACTTACCTTATTATATTACGGTCATTCATTTTCTGCGAATCTGTTCTAACAAACAAATATTGGTCTTTAATTTCTCTTCTCCAAGCCTTGCTGTTTGAGAAATGCAGATGATTTATTTAAGACCTTTTCAAGAAAAGCTATGCGTACAGTTCTTGAAAAGATGGATTTTTTGTTTGAAAAAAGTGCATTAACATTAGTACAAAATTCTTATGAGCAAGTATGAGCAAGTAACAGCTCCTCTGGGGATAAAAGGGTCAATAGCTTTATGCTTTGAGGTAATCTTTCCTTCATGTCTACTTTCTCAGGACAATATCCTCTAGAAAGATCAAGTCAATGGGAATTGGAATTTATTTCCCTTTCTTTCTTTTTTTTCCTTTCTTTCTTTCTTTCTTTTTTTTTTTTTTTTAAACTGAAATCCAAGTCCTTTCCTCACCACTACTCAGACACTTATTTTTTATGTGTCTGTCTGGTACTTTCAGTTTAATTTTCTCCCTAAGCACAAAGGATTAAGACTTCCTATTAAGTCTGACACTGGACCCACTTATATTTTCTATTCTTCTTGTCTTTTGTGTTATGCTGAAGGGCACTTCAAGCAATCTGAAGCTAAAAACAGAGTTTTGTGATAGGAGCATCTGATGGAACAAAGTACAGACTGTTCCTGTATATCTTTCCTTATTTTCTTGTATCAACACAGTAGATTTTAGACTAGATGTTCAATTCATTTTTGAGATTGTCTATGTGCTGAAATTTTGTTTTAGATACTGAAGATGTTAAGAAATTCAAAACTGTTTTTCTTTTAGCTAAGAAATATAAATAAAATACAAAAAGAATTTCAGAGGTTTTTTTGAGTCTGCTATGAACGTCTGCCTAGTCCATGTAAAGGGCTTGTTTTTAAACTCCCTCTATAGTCAAGGGAGCGAGCATAGGCCTTCTGAGGCTAAATCACTGTATCTTATCTAAAATAGTTTGAACTCCTCTGGACTCTCTTTCTCTTTAATATCTATAGAAGGATGAAATCAAATTAAACTCCTACTTTTTAGGTTGTAAAAGTTAAATGTGCATCTCACTATTAGAATTATCTCCATTTAACTGATTATTATCTACTTACAATGATAAACAATAGCTACCTGCATTGTGTATCATGAACCCAAGCTGTTCAGTGTTTCAGAAATCTATCTGAAACTAGATTTACTGATTGGTGACCTTCAGTTAGAAAGGTTATTATGACAAAAGTGTGTTAAAGACAAATATCAGGCCCCTGAGTACATGCACAGGGTTTGCAACCACTTCTCCCTTGCTGGGGGTTTAGTTGCTCGTGACCTGTCAGGAGCAGTGAAGTGAAGCTGCTTTGCAAGGAGATGTGAGTCAGGAGCCCAGGATGACAGCAACGCCAGCAGTGCCTGAACAAGGACTGTACTTGTAGGCTCAGGCAAGGGTCAGTGCAGCCAAATYTCTAGGGAAGGGGAAGGCGAGAGGTTGCTGAACCTGCTGGTACATACAGGGTCTTGATAATACCAGAGGAAATCTATTACAACAGCAATTTAACAATTTGTGTCAGATTATTTTCTATTTACAAATCATTTTCTGTGGGGCAACTCTGATTAGAAAGTCTCAAACTGTTGAAATGCTCCCAGGAATAGTGTTCAGTACATCTGAAAGCAACAGGATAAAAACAAGATGTTTAAAAATGACTATGTAGACTGTCCTTCCACCTGTTTTTAAGTGYTGAGTTTAGCATATACATGGACAAAATGATACTCATGAGTTGCATCCTTCCCAAAAATTTGTTGGTGGATTTTGCACAGAGATTGAGCACATACCGTATTGAAGATATTTCATATGCATGTTGAAATATTTTTTCAATATCTTAAAATAAATAATAAAAAGGATAAGGTAAAAATAAATTAGATAGTTAAAACTGATAACATTGAAAGATATAAAARTAATCAAGAGCAATGTAAGTACTGAATGTGATTAGTTAATACAGTTTCAAACAAAAAAGAAAAGTTGCAGCTGTGTGTGCAAGTAGCAGGAACCTTTATGAGAGTAATTTGAATGGAGTTCCACATCAGAGACTGAGTAGGTTTCAGCTAGAGATTAAGACGTGTAGATTTAGATGCTTTTAAATATAGTCATCTAGGTATTTATGAACATACTAGGTGTGGGTCCTCTGTAATCAATGGAAAAAAGAGTCACAGAATTACAGAATTACAGAATCACAGAATGGTTAAGGTTGCAAGGGACCATTGGAGATCAGATGATCCAATGCCCCTGCTCAAAGCAGGTTAAACTAGACCAGGGTGCTCAGGTCCAATTAGACTAGACCAGGTCCAATTAGAATTTAAAAATCTCATAGGATGGCTACTCCACAACTTYTCTGGGCAACGTTTCAGTGGTCRGCCATCTTGACAGTAAATAAGTTTTTTTCTCATTTTTGAAAAGGAATTTCCTCTATTTTAATTTGTGCCCATTGCCTGTTTCCCTTTCACCAGGCATCACTGAGAAGAGTTGGGCTCTATCTCCTTTACTCCCCTCATGAAATATTTATGCATATTGATCAAATCCCCGGTGAGCCTTCTCTGCTTCCGACTAAACAATCCCTTTTTGCTCAGCCTCTCCTCATATGACAGATTCTTCAGTCCATCATATTCGTGGCCATTCCCTGGACTCACTGTGGTATGTCCCTGTCTCTTTTGTACTGGGGAGTCCATATCTAGACACAGCACTCCAGATGTTGCCTCACCAGTTCTGAGGAGAGGTGAAGAATCACTTCCCTTGACCTGCTGGCATCAGTCTGCTTAATGCAGTCCAGGAGGCTGTTGTATCTCTTTACCGCAATAGCAGATTATTGGCTCATGTTCAACTATGTGTCAGCCAGGATCCCCAGGTCCTTTTCTGTAAAGCTACTTTCCAGACAGTCAGATCCCAGCCTGTATTGGTGCATGGGGTTGTTCCTCCTCAGGTGCAGCACTTTCCACTTCGATGAATTCCTGAGATTCCTGTCAGTCAATTTTTCTGGCCTGTCAAAGACTGCCTTGAAAGACAGTGCATCCATCTGGTCTATCAGCCATTCCTCCCAGTTTTGTATTACCCACAAACTTGCTAAGGGTGCCCTCTGTCACATCATGCAGGTCATTAATGTAGATGCTAAACGTTTGGAGTACACCACTAGTGGCTGGCCTCCTGCTGTATTCTGTRCCACTAATCACAACTCTCTGAACCTGACAGTTCAACTAGCTTTCAGTCCATCTTATCATCCACTTACCYAGTCTTTATTTCAGCAGTTTATTAATGAGGATGTTATGGAAGACAGTGTTAAAATCCTTGCTAAAGTCAAGATAAATAACATTCACTACTCTACCTTGTCCACTGAGCTAGCCAGTTCCTCATAGAAAACTATCAGGTTGATCAAGTATGCTGATTTACTAGGTGTAAATAAAAAAATCTATGCTGGCTACTCCCAATCACTTTTTTTTTTTTTTTTTTTTTTTTTTTTTTTTTTTTTTTTTTTTTTGTCCTTCATATGCCTGGAAATAGTTTCAAGAAGGATTTGATCAACCACCTTCCCTGAGATCTAGGTGAGGTTGACTGGCCCATGGTTCCCAGATCATCCTTCTTGCCCTTCCTGAAGGACTAACATTTGCTTTTTTACAGTCCTCAGGAAACTCCCACAGTTGCCATGACCTTTCAAAGATAATCAAGAGTGGCCTTGCAGTGACATCAGTCAGCTCCCTCAGCAATCACAGATGGATCCCATCAGGTCGCATGTCTGGTTTTTTTTTATGTGTTCCCTAAATTTATCCTCCTCTACCAAGTGTAAGTCTATCTTGCTCCAGACCTTTTCACTGATCTCAGGGATTTGGGCTCCTGAAGACCAGTCTTAGCAGTGAAGGTGGATGCAAAGAAGGCTTTGAGTATTCTGTCCTTTGCTATATCCTTTATCACAATCCCTTTTGCCCCATTCAGCAGCAGGCCCACATTTTCCCTAGTCTTCCTTTTGCTGCCAATGTACTTTCTGAAACCCTTCTAGTTACCTTAATGTCTCTGACCAGATATGAACCCAAATTGGCTTTGGCTTTTCCTAACCCCATGTTCAAACAGTGTCTATATTCCTTTTGGGTCACCTGTCTTTGCTTCCATCTCTTGCACACTTCTGTTTTAAGTTTAAATTTAATCAGGAGCTACTTATTCATTCACACAGGCCTCCTTTGCTTGACTGTGCTCATTCTTGAGCCTGTAGGAGGTAATCCTTGAAAACTACACAGCTTTTGTGGACCCTTCTTCCTTTCAAGGCTAAATTCCATGGGGTTCTACCAAGCAGGTCCCCGAACAGGCCAAAGTCTGTTCTCTTGAAATCCAAGGCTGTGATCCTGCTATTTGCTCAGAATCTTGAACTCCACTATACTGTGGTTGCTTCAGCTAAGGCTGCTCCAAATCTACACATTCCCAACCAGTTTTTTCCTTGTTTGTAAGTATGAGGTCCAGCAGAACACTGTCAATACAAAAATACAAAAATTCTAGAATACAAAAATTCTAGAGAGCTAACCTGAAGCTACCTATTTGGTGGGCAGGTTGACTAAATATATGAATTGATCTAGAACAGAATCCTCCCCTGAAGGGCTCTTTATTTAGTACCTATGTTTTTATTTTTATTTCCTTTTACTCTTGAGAGGATACTGATTTTCTTGGTAGTAAAACCATTTTTAAAAAGTATTTGATCTTTTTCAACTGTAGAAGATATTATGTTACTATGGCAAGAAATTAAGGCTAGAACTCTACCTTTTGATATCCTAAAATAATAACTAATAATCCGAAATATAGGATTGCTTTCTTGCTATCCTGTGAAATCTTACAGGTCAGAATTCACCTTTCAGTTATACCTGATATAGAACTAGGTGATCTTTCCAGCTCAAAGGACACTAGGAGAGRAAAGGGTGATAGAAGGCAGTACATTTTATCCTCTTCTGTCTCTCTTCTTTTGAAAGAATGAGCAGGAGAGAATCCTAGGGTTTCAAAAAAATCAAGTAGAATCTGGATCTGTATTCATCTAATGAGTGAAAATGTTTTATACAGGAATAGRAATTAACAGCCAATATAAGCTACAGCAGCACTGCTTTCAAACTTTGCAGACCTCCTGTTGAGGTACACCTCAACAGCSAGGCATAAATTATAACAGTTCCTTGACGTCAGAAGGATAGAGCAAATATCATGAAGAGATGCAGTGGAGAACAGTAAGGAGGTGGTCAACAGCCAAATTCAACTTCTGCCATGAAGTCACTGAATCTGCCCTAGAAATGGAAATCATCTCCACTCAGTGTGCAACGTGTTTATAAAACATCAGTGCCAGCAAGACCCGCTGTGTTTATGTAACCTCCTTGTCAGGATCAAAAGATAAAACTGAGCCGAACATTCTTTTCACTGAGAGCACTGTGGGGCAATATCACTTCTGAAAAATCATTAATCATTCTTTTGCCATAAAGAGGTGTTACTTAGCAAGTATTTCTGATGTGACATTTCATTTTTTTTATGTATCACAATATCAGATATTAAAAGTACCCACATTATCCAAAATTTCTAGCATATTTTCTGAAATTTCTAATAATTCTTTACTCATAAAAACCTCACCTACTCACCAACCTTTCTAAAGATCTATTCATTTCTTTCTTTTCCAAGTCTCTTGCATTATTACTTGGAACAATGGTAAAGATTTCTGYTTCTAAAACTACTGATATCTCAGTTACCTACTTTGCCTCATTCTGTTAATCTGCTAGGAAGCAAAAGGGAGCTAACAAACATTTATTGTTGTTGTTGTTGTATATTATAATTCTTTTTCAATTTTCAAATCATTTATGAAAATCTGTATTTCTTGGATTATATGTGCCTTGGGAGCTATGTTAGCGTGACAAAAATCCCACTACTTCAACTATATGGGACCCCAGTGGATATATATAATTATGAGAGAAAGCTTAATGGTGTCCTCTACTGATAATACCAAGCGATGGAAAGTAATTAAAGAATGAAAAAGTGTAGGAAGTAGGTACATATTTGCTCAAGAGGGAATTTTTAAGGTTCAGAGCTAAATTATGGTATGAATGTTGTTCATTTGCAAAAGAGCAAAGAAGAATATAACTTACCCTTCGAACACTTATTCCAAACAGCATCTTACTTTGTGAAATGCATTCAGGTGTCCTGGAGACTCCTCATGTCCCAGGCATAGCCAACACATGGCTATGCCTTTGAGATTTTCACCAAGGTGGCAACTTGAGAAGATTTTGTAGAGCAGTTACAGCAATTACAAGGGACATGTAGAAGCATTTGGAACCAAGGGAAAAGGATGAAGAAATCTTTATGCCTTTCTTTCAATGTCTTAGTCCTTCTGACCCCTAGAAAGTGTGTGCGTAACATTGCATTTGAACTTATAGTTCTAATTTTCAACAGTGTTGTCATCAGTAATCGCATTTCAAAGAAATATAACTTATCTATTTGTTAGATTAAAACTGTATATTTAAATGTCTTTAGTAAAAGTTCAGTTAAGTGAGAATGCCTTGAGGAGTCAAATTGTGATTAATCAAGATTRGCAACTCTTTCTTCTGGAAATAGTTTTGTTTCAGGACTCAAATTTTTGTCTTAAAGATACTGAGGTGATTACATCTGTATTTTATTATCTTTCATATTTATTCTTAGATGAAAACTTACACTGATATCCAGTTTTTAGGGCTTTTTTTTTTCTATTTTAGCAATCTTTACCTCAGTGGAAGCAATATGTAGGAGAAAGGATATTTGTAAGTGAAATGATATGTTTACCCATTATTTCTTCTTTTCTTGCTTGCCCACTGCAAACCACAAATGTTGATTATTCACAGTCAGGTGCATAAGAAGAACTGTAAAAAAGTCTTTTATCAGGCTCCTCTTCTTAAGCTCAGTCTTTATTATCAGTCATAAAACTTTTCTCTAGTGGGCTTACAAAAAGACCAGAGTTAAAATCAAATGTTTCAAATGTTGCAGTTTACCATTAAATAATCTAATTTTCAGTGAAAAAAATATTTTAGAATTTGAAGTCATATCTATCATGGCAACAGTGCCGTTCCTGATGATGACATGCAGTGAGGTGTGAGTATCAGATAATCATACAAACTGCATTTGTAAGCAATTTTTATTCAAATCATGATTCATCTAAACCTGAAGTAGATAGCTAAAATAAGTCAAATGCATCACAGCAARAAAAGTTGTGATCTCTCAGGTGAATGCTCTTACCGCCACTCTGCAGAGCCAGAATCCTTTTTCTGGAGATGAATAGGGTGTTTCCCAAGAAAAGAGGCAGTGGGAAGTGGCAATCACTTAGAGCCCTTCAGATTGCAATTTTGAGCAGAGAAGCTTAAATGTCAGTTAAGTCTTCTAATTGATTTAGCCTGTGGGAAACTGTGCACTGCTAACAGTGCAAACAGGGTGTTTTATTAGGAAAAGCAACTGACACTTTCTTGTCTGCTTGGTGAACTGCAGGCAGATGGAAACTCACTCTGTGTCATCTATGAGCCAGACACAAGCCAGAGTTTATTATTCAGACTAAGCAATAAACTGCTTTTTGGTTGTTCTGAGTTTGTGCAGAGAATGCTTTACATACACTCTTCTTGTCCCACTACAGTTGTGAAAAAACTCTGCTTCCTCAGAGTCAAGACTATACGCTTGTGTTCATCCAGAAGGTCATCAATAATTGTACCAGAGATTACAGAATAGCTATCTTAACAACTATCGTCACTGTTATTTTGAAATCCCACAGCCACTGATAAAATAAAACTCCAGCCATGCCATTTTTGCTTCATATCAGCACAACAGAAAAGTATTATGGTTAACTGGTCACTTACCCATATCTCTGACTGTCRACAGTTCTCTGGAGATCTTCAAGGCCCGCCTGGATGCAACCCTGTCTACCATGMTCTAGGTGACCCTGCTTGAGCAGGTGGGTTGRACTAGRTGATCTCCAGAGGTCCCTTCCAACCTTACTGATTCTACCRATTCTGTGATTCTATGAAAATATTTTAATAGATACTTGCTTTGTGGGTCAGATTCTGTGTGTTGTCAACTAAAAAAAAATGAAAAAGATGAAAATGAACTGATATCAGCTTTATAAAACAAGGATTCTTTATTGTTACCCTGGCTTTATTAGGAGTGAGCCCTACAGCAGGGATTGTGCCTGACTCCGTGCCAGCACATGTTGTCTCTGCTGAGGATGAACGTGTACTAATAAGAATTTTATCTTGATCAATAATGGCTTCCCAGCACCAGCACTGGTGCTAGGTGGAGGAAGGGGAAGATAGTCATCTTATGAAAACATGTTGCAAGGACTGAGAGAAGTRTCTGGTTGTCTATACTGTTTATTACAAAATAGATATTATTGACTCAGTTCACTTTTTCCAGGTTACTTCCCCGTCACAGGTAGTGGAAGTTTTGGCAGGGGCAAACTGTGTGCATCCCCATCCTTTTAAAATTCTGAGTAAGTACAAACTGCAGCAGTATYATTGACACAAGAGACTAGTAATTCAATACCTGAAAGTTTCTATATAATTCTGTGATTATAAATRAGGACAATGGCATCAAATCGCATCACTTAATGTTATAATTAAAATGTTCTTGTAAACCAGACCCAAAATCTGAGGTCATAATTCTCTAGATATGGTAGAGATAAAATCATAATGRGAAAGAAATCAGAAGTAAAAGAATGTGAAATGAGGCTGCAGCCCTACTCCAGTGTAGGGCAGAAAGCCATCAGGACTTCCATACAGCAGTATGGCAAGGGTCTACTTAAACCAGTCTCTTGACGTTATTTCACAGCAAAAATAACAGAAGTTCAGCAAAACCTTTCCAGCTACTTTTTGACTTCTTGGAAACTTGGAATTCCTGAATGGAGATTACTATGGGCCACTGTTTGTTGTRGTCACTGATAAACCCATCTTCTCTGTGTTTGTCAAATTCCTTTTGAATATACTTATGTTTGGCTTGCATCTCGTCTTGAGATATTTCGTTTCATGATGTAACGTTTCACAGTTTATTTTTTTTCTTTTTCATTTTTAAGCTGCTTCCTGATTATTTCATTATATTTACTTCAGATCTTTAAACCTCATATTATGAGAAATAACGAACAAATTTTTCCAATTCCACTTCTTCATTCTTTTATTTTAAAGGCAATAGTCTATTGTCTATTTCACATACATAATAGAATGTTTGATCTCTTTCGTGGGAATCATTCCATATATCTGATCATTTTTGTTGCCCTTCCTAGCATCTTTCCAAGATTTTTCTTTTTCAGATGGACTGAACTGAACTCCATCCAAGATGGATTTGTTATCATAATGTATTAACTTAATGTCTTTTAGTTTTCTTTTTTAAATATTGTGCTATCTCTTTCTTTCCTCGCAATGCTTATTTTCTGTAATTTATATTTTATGTATATACATTTGTAAGCTTTTGTTTGTTTAAGCGTTTGTCTTTTACTGCTAGCACTTTTAGAGAACAGTATCTAGACACTCCTTTAGGAGTAGCACTAGCTAATTAAAAGTCCACTGGACATGATCTGGATTTCCCTCTGTACATTACCTCGCATTTTTATGCATTAAATTGCACATCTTTTTACTTTATTCTTTTTATCTTCTTTACCTCCATTACCTTAATGTCACAGTATCTGCTGYATCTCTTCTCAACTTACTAGATTTGACTATTCTGAATAATTTAATTTTACTACCAAATACTCTTACCACTTTATTTGACACAATTTCTTCCAGATCATTTAAGAATATATTGAATAATACACCAACAAAGACTGTTGGGACATTCTGATGTTGRCCTTCCTCCTTTGAGAATATTGCCCATTCACTTCTGCTATAGTGTATTATGATATTTATTTTTTCTTATATTTTTAAATGGACTATCAGTCCAAAAAAAGGACCTTTCCTATTACTTTATGACAGTTTGATTTCTCTAAGAGCCTTTGAAGAAGAATCTTCCTGATCAACCAGATGATTTTTGGCCACATTATTGAATCCTTCAGAGAGTACTAGTAGTTTTTATGAGGCATGACTTTCTTATACAATATTATTTTGAATCTTCCTGCGTACATCATGTTTATTCATGTATCTGCATGAATTTATCCTTTACTATAGGTTTCATCAGTTTGCCTTATATGAAGATAGACATATTCGTATGAAGTTCCCTGAATTATTCCTGAAATCATTTGTAAGGACTGATGTCACTTTTTCTACTTTCAGTTCCTTTGCCACAAATGTTAATGATGTATTGAAGTCTACCGTTCTTAGTTCAGCTTTCTCCTGTTTGAGCTCCTTTAAAACTCTGCAGTGACTGCTGTCTGGTCATAGCTATCTGTTACTGTATTGATTGGTTCTAAAACATTTTATATTTGAAATATGAATTTGAGAYAGCGCTCTCCAGTAAAGAGTGGCTTCTCTGCTGTGAATATCAATGTAACAGATGTAGTTTGACTTTTCTTCAGGTTATCTTTGTGTTCTCCTTTTACACYTTTATGGGCCGCACTGATTCTTCCTGTCAGGCTTCCTGGTTTGGATAGTCTTAAAAACCTTTTTTATTAAAAGTTTTTATGCTTTCAGTAAATTGCTCACATTGGAATGTATTTGGCCTTCCTTATAGTGTTTTTTTAATTAATTTATCTTGATAGTTTATTCTTTTTTTTAACTTTCCTTCCTAATAATAYTATTCATTTAGCATAGTGAATGTAGTGACCATATTGTGATCTTATAGGTCTTTTTTTAATGTCCCTAGATTATTTGCCTTAGCTTTGAAGAAAACATGCCTATTACTGTTTCTGATAGTTTCTGTTTGAAATGATACAAGCTTCTTAATTTTTTTTTGTTGTACAAAGTGAGAGAATAGTGGTCAACTAGATTTCTTAAAAAGTTCCACAAAATTCTGTGTTATTATTTCACCAGAAAGTCTTGTAGGGTGGTTTGTTATTTTTAACATTGGATTGCCTTTGCAATGTACTTAATTCACTAGTATCCATCTGTACTAAAATTATTTTGAAAATGTCATTGTTGTTTCAGGTTTTTCCTTTCTTCTTGTCATCAGAAGTTAGTATAAAATTTATTCAGGTTAATTTAAAAATAGAAAAGCTCCTTTTCTATTCCTTTCAGGTTGTTTAATATACCATATTTTATATGCATGTGGGAGAGAGGGAAAGAAAAGGAAGGACATCTTTATTTTCTAAGTGTCAATAACTCTGCACATCCACTGCATGTTTCACAACTGTTGTAGACTGAGGAAGTCTGACTAAAGGAATGACATGTTGTAGACATATAGTTAATTTGGTCTGTCCTGCGGTTGCTGGTAATAAAGTTACAGCTCAGGTGATGAAGCATGTCGCTGTATTTGGGCTTTGAAAAGTAACRAAAAATCAAAATCACTACTCACTCTCATTTCGGGGATTATCTTGCCCATCTCTTCTGAGAATCAGCTGATGAGAAAACTGGAAGTATCTCACAATTGATGAGCCTAATTTCTGGGTGGCAATGGTGTGTAATATTTAAGTGCATCTAAGTGTTCACCCATTAACGTTACTAGATGGAGCTGTGTGTTTGGCCAGCTCAAATCTAAACCAGATGCAATTGTCTTAACTGAAAAAGTGAAGGTCATGTTACTGGTAAAACATGTACAAATTTCTCTCAAAGCCATAACATAACCTAAGCACACAGAAACATGATGAGCGGTGCGCATTTATCTTGGAAAAGCTTTCCTAAAATAGCGTTCTTTAACACGTTTTTATCCCCTATTAGCTGATCTAAACACTTACTCACATATTGTGTGTACGACCTCACAATCAGCTCCATTTATATTGATACAACATTACATCGTCAGCATATGCATCTCAATACTACTAAAAGCTGTAGTGTTAGGGTTACCTAACTGTATAAGTATATATACACCGTTTTAAAGGATTATGACTTGACAAGTCAGTATCAAGAAAATTATTTATATACCATGCTCTCCTATATTGAACAGCCAAACTTCTAACTCTCTAGGCCTTTAAAAATTTCAGTGTTTGGAAAGAATTTTAATAAATTGCTACAATTTGCATATACAATTAATACTTTTCATAAATTTGAAAACTCAAAGAGGCTTTGTCTGCCTATTTGTGTAAATGAACACATTTTATATAATATTCTATTTGTCACTATATAGTGATTTATAAGCAAATCTAGGCTGTCTAGACCTATGACACCATTCTACCACATGAGATGATAAGCTAAGGGGTTCTTTAAGAAATAGTTACTGAAAGAATACCAACATGAAATCCACTTGCACTGAAAAGTTTGGATAACATTATAGTTGCTGTAAAACAGTATTCTCCAACAAGCTCAGTTTTTTTCTGCATATTCAGCGCTGTCGTGACTGATATTGGCTCATTCCTTTATATGTTCTTTAGTAAAGCTTGTTCTTCATATCTGGCTCATTTTTCTAGTCTCATATCTCATACTTACCTAGCATAGTTTTACTTTTTAATCTCAGAACACTTTTTCCAGTCAGTCCTTGTTATTTCTATACCTTATGACAATCTTAATATCCAGTTACCACTTTGGCCCTCTCCACCTACCCACATCCTGTTTGCTAGTTTAGTCTCTCTCCTTCTTCTCCTCTGCTGGGTCATTTGTCTTCATCCAGACTGATTGTGCTTTCAAATATCTCTAGCTCCCAATCTCAAAATTTTCTGGTCGTAGCCTCCTGACTTTGGCAACTTCAGTCCTCCTACAGGTCCTAAGGTGTCATGCACGTACATTCTGTGGTCTTCCCTAGGATGTCAACCTTTCCACTTGTTATTATCTTGCTTCCTGTTGCTCCAAATTCAGATGCTCCAAATTCATTCTAGACTCATTCTTTTCTATTAAAATATTTTTCTTCTAAAATGTTCAAAATAATCCCACTTTAACTTTACATGACTTTACAAAACATACGAAGATCTATGCAAATGAGTTATTTTTAATGATTTTACTGTACTGCCTACAAGGGCCTTACATATTCTAGAATCCAAATTAATAGGCTACTTGGCAGGACCCTGACTCTCTCTCTCTCTCTATCTCTCTCTCTCTTTTTTTTTTGTCATTTATTTCAAAATGATCAAGTAAAATACAACTGAAATTACACGTGAAAGAAAATGAGTTTCAGCAGAAGATAGTTCTGAGATATTTCTGAGAAATCTAAGTGCCTAGGTGCATCTATTAAACTACAAAATACATGTTTATATACTGCATCTGCAATATGAGGTAAAATTTCTTCAGAAAAATGGGGGAATAAGAAATGGCTGCGCAGCATACCATGTAGACTGAAATTGAATGGTTATAGTTTCATATATTTTCAATAACATTTTTGTGTGGGTGAATGGTTTCTGCATCCTTTTTCTATGCAAATTATTCATTTATTTCCAATCACTGGGCTAGCACACAAGGAAACTGGAGGAAACTGAATTATTTTTCCTCCATTTGGTGCTAATATTTATGTCCTACAAAAACTTGCACACTGTTAAAATTCAAGTGAAAAGAGCTTTTTAACATGGAAAGCTTGAGTCTTAGCAGACTGTTTGTAACTTTTCTTTCTTTTGAATAACACTCCATTTTTGCTAGTGTATTATTTCAATGAGATATTCTGTTCTCAGGTACTTCAGTGAAAGTGCACTGGAAGTGGAGTTAAACTCATGAAGAAAAGAACATGTTCAGGGAAGCTATCAGGAAATTGATAGGCAAATTTTTAATCAGACTTCGATCGAGGTGCCAGCAATTTTAGAAGGAAAAAAATATCAGCAAAACCATGCTGTTTTGCATAAATAATAGTTACCATGGTTTTATTTGCTTTCTCCAGATCATAAGCTTCTCCGATCACAAGGGCAAGATGTGGAGAGCACGGGCTTTGATCTGTTCTATGTTTTATTGCATTCAGYCCTGTGAACTTCAAATGCTGCGTACAGATTATTGAACAATGGAAAACAGATGACACCTGAGGGTCTCAGCCATTCCTGTTTATGTCCCTTATTCTTCTAGAGGCAACTTTATATATGCATTTTTTAAGAACTTATATTTCTGTTTCTTATTCATTTGTTCATTTGTTCAGAAGTAAACTTTTCCTGTTTTTTTCTCTGCACTTGATTGCACATTTTCAACTTTTACAACAGTCAGATACCCCACTGAGCTCTGAGTAATTGATGTTAATAAATATATTGACTTTCTATTATACTGGAGGAGATACATTAGGTTTCTCTCTGTAACTCAGATGAAAAGTAACTTTACACAATATGTACTTAATTCATGGAATGTATGCAAAAGTACGCTAAGTGCTTATGTTTTAAATAATCTTGACGTAGTTTCTGACTTTAGCACTATATCAACTCAGGTGCCAAGGAGATAGCAAAGGGACTTGTGACACACAGAGAAATTCCACATTGGATCAACTGCCCTGAGAGAATTCTGGCCTGACAACTTTTCTGTTGTGGAAAACATAGAAACAGGAAAAAATTGCAAAGGGCAATGCCATGCACATGACCCAGATTTCTGACAGTTTCTGAATAGTGAGATACTTTGCCCCACAAATCATTTCTGCCACAAATATATGTCTCATTTACACCTGGAACTCATCATAGAAAATGTTTAGAGTATGATCCTATGATAATCTTACATATGTTCCCAGAAAATACCAGTTCCTACAATGGAGACAAATCAGAGAAAATAATCTATGTCAAACCTTGAATCAAGATATACAAAAAGCAATATATACAAATATAGGAATTAAAGGTATTATTGCAAAGTATATTTAATCTATTGGTGGGACCATATCTTCTGTGGAAACCTAGGACAGATTGTTTAATGTTAAGACTGTCTAGCAGAAAAGGCAAAGCTATTGATGTTGACAAAGGCAGTCAGAAACTAATAAAAATAATCCTAGAGTCTTCTGTATACTTGTATCTGTCTATTTTAGTTTCTTATAATAACACCCTTAATAAAGCTTAACAAAATCTTAAGATTCATTTAGTATAACCAGATTTTGGAAGTATTCATATGGACTACTCTAACTTTCATTCTTATCCTTGTAATGCAGTTTCCATGATCAAGATGCAGAACTCCTTCTAATCGAAAGAAAAACATCATTTTCCAGGGCCTTCAATACTGACTGGGAATTCTTTTGTACTCACAAAATGAGAATATGATTCTGTGACCATTTTATTAGCTCATTTTCATGTTTCCTGAGCCCAGAGCAGATTATATTGGTCAAATTATAACACTGGAAATGTTTATTTGTGCTCTTGAAATAACTTAACTAAACAAAATCAGTTACTTCTACTGTCAAAAAAAGCTTGAAAGGGATAGCCAGCACCAGGATTTTATTTATGTTATGGAACACTTTCCCCAATTTGATCTCTTTAAGTGATCATGGTAGACTGTCCAGACATTAAAAATCTATGTTTTCAATTAAGTTTTTATTAACACAGTCTCAGAATAATGTTCAAAGTTAGAAATTTTACTCAACAAAAGGTTCAACAATGGAAAACAAAAATCTATTTGACAGAAAAATGGGTAATCTTACTGAAATTATTTATCACGATTAAGAGAAATTGACAACTATTTTTATGTCTTAAATGGTGACATCTTATTATGATGTGTTTTTGTCATATGAATCAGGCACTTAAAAGAGCTAACACTGAACAAATATAAAGAAGAGATTAATTTCCAGTTTCCCCCTTTTACAATAAAATATAATATGTTTAATATCTCTACCTGATATTACATAACAAGTCAGATGGTATGGAAAAGAAATTATTCAGTCCATTCCTTATGAACAGAACATTTGACGATACATGGAAATATTATTCTACTGTTATTTAGCTCTTTAGTAGCAAGCAATAAATTGTCTTAATAATTTAGAGAGCAATGTATGAAAATCTTTTTGGAAATGTTAATACAAATTATTTTCATAAAGCACATAATTGAGGACAAATGATGTTTTTCCTCCAATAAATGCAAATGAGTAACAACAAAATCTATCTCATGCTGCCATTTATTGCCTAGATATTGCCTAGATACTTCTCAAGCTTTTTTGGTCCTTTACTCTTTCTGTGCTACACTGCTCKGTTGTCTACTCAAATCAAATGCTGCAGGCTGACTTGAAAGCAGCTCCGCAGAAAAGGACCCAGGAGTGCTGGTGGACAGCAAGCTGACTGTGAGCCAGCAATGTGCCCTTGTGGCCAGGAAGGGCTTCTTGGTACCCAAGAAGGATGTTCTAGGCTGCACTAGGAAGAGCCTGGCCAGCAGGTTGAGGGTGGTGATCTTTCTCTTCTACTAAGTCCTGGTGAGGCCACACTTGGAGTGCTGTATCCAGTTGTGGGCTCCCCAGTATAAAAGAGCTTCTGCAGCTTCCAGCGAAGAGCTACTAAGATAATGCAGGGACTGGAGCACCTCTCAAATGAGGGGACTGTTCAGCCTGGAGAAGAAAAGACTGAGAGGGACTTTTATCAGTGAGTATAAGTACCTGAAGGGAGGGCGTAAAGAGGATGAGGCCACTCTTCAGTGGTGCCCAGTTACAGGACGAGAGATAATGGGCATAAACTGAAATTACATGTAATTKTAGATATCTATTCTTTCTTGATCTCTACCTTTTCACATTTCTTTGTCTACTTTCTGACTTCCATTTTATTTTCTGTATTTTCTACTAAAGTTTTGTGTAGCTGAACTCAGCTAACATAACTGATTTTTTTTTTTTTAATTTATACTGTGCACCTTCCTTTTTTGTTCTTGTCCACAAAGTCAACACCTCTCGTGTTACTTGTGGGGACATAGGTTCAGAATTCATCATTTCCTTTGTGTGTCTTCAATCAGAAACAATAACAGTAAGCACCTGCARTTATAGGAAATATAAGTCATATACYTCTCACAGTTTACAGCAATCCTGACCTAACTGATATCATATCAATTAGTTCAGTCTAAAACCTGTTCTTGATCCAGGCACATTTATCATAGTGCTTGGACCTAGTTTTCCCTATTTTAGTTTCAGTCCCTCAGCCCACACATCCAAGTTCTGACGTTGTTCATTCATAGTGTCTTATCTACACCTAGTTAAAATTCTATATTTCCTATCAAAAGTGTTTTATTTGCTATAATATTRTTTCACTCACCATGTCTAATCATCCATGAAAAAATACAGATGGTGACAATATTCATATTCCTTTTTTTTGTAACAGCTCCCCAGAAACTCTTAATCTCTGTATAATGTCATAGATTCTTTCTCTTTKTTTAAACATCTTTCACAGATCTTTCCCTGTCATTTTTCTACTAGTAGAGTCTGATAGAGTCTTGCTAGACTATCTGCAGTAGTTGTTACTCTCTTCAAGTGATACAGCGCAATTTGTATCCCTACCCCTTCTGTGTTCATTTGGCTGCTTSCTCTGCTAAAAATCTTGCATATTATTTTAGGTATGTCCTATATGCCCTATAGAGAACACTTTCTTTAACCAATTCTAGGGAAAAATCTACAGTCTCTCAGGTATCCTCTCTGCTAGGATATCTTTCAAAGACTAACATACTGTTCTGAATAAATAAGTAGTCAACAGGAGAATTATTTTTAATGAGCAAAATCTGAGCAGATGTAAATGTCAAGTTTCAGATAGACAGTCTGAATAATAAGAGTAATAACCCCTTTATCAATGTTCCACATCTGTCATTCTTTTATTATTCATTATAAGTGTTGACTTAAGATTTGTAATTGGATAGTCTCTTATATTTTTTGGATGATACTGAGATCATTTTCATTATAACGTTATAGTTCCTTCTGATTTTTGGTTGGAATATATTAGATGTGAGACTTTCAAAGARGTTTAAAACAAACAACCAATTCAAACTAAACAAACAAAGCTGAACTAAACCATGATAGACTTCTTTCCCATATTACCAGAAAATTTAAGCCATKACTGCTGAAAGCAGTCTGTTCTGTTCTCTGAGAAATGCTCAAGACATTTCTCTCTACCATCTGTATCTGTCAAATTCTGTATCTTTCTAATACAACTTGAGCAGGTACTTTCTTCCCTTGTTTAGTTGGTTTTATTAAAACTGGCATACAGATCACATTTTAAGAAAAACAAAGATAGTCAACAAGGAAACCTGCAGAACACTTTTCAGCTTTTTTCACCAAACCCTCCTCCTCAGCATAACTATAGACTACGATTTATGCGTTATACTGTCAGTGGGATAGGGTTATTCAACTAGACCTCTTCCAGCTTCTATTAAGTCTTCATTGCCTACAATATGAGCAAGGTTAAGAGCAGTGTTTATCACCGGGCAATTTGTATCAGAGGATTGAGCCAGCTCTAGTATAATTGTGCATTTTCTGCAAATTCTTCRGATGACAGCTAAGGTATACACTGTTGAAATAAAAGTTAAAACTGGTTTCACTTAGTACAATATTTTCCACTTATTAACTAGAAAATATGTAGGTGCTGCAGAAAGTAAAATATAACTTGGTATATTCTTTACTATTTTTATTGTGGATTTTTTTTATTTAGATAAGTTCTATAAAATTCTTTGGAAATTAAGTACATTATTTAAATGTTTACTCTTATTAGAAATACCATGCTAATCAATTCCCATATTTTGCACACTATACAAAATTAATAACAAAGGAGAATAAGCTTTTATATCTAATCATAAGAAGGTCATAATATGTCAAAATAGCTCTCAAAATTCCTTTTAAGCAAACATTAGAACTCAGCCACATCAATTTACTACTATCTCAGAGTGTACCTTCATATCCAATTTCAAGCAGTGGCTTTTAATGAAACACACGCTCTATTCTTTTCTTATAAGTTTGCTTTATGATTATCTGTATAAACATGCTTATGCAAAATACAAGTTCCAGTATGTATAGACACTAATATTGAAGTTTGAATCTACTTTCCACTAGAAGAAAAGTAATGTTTTCCTCACAGGGGATTAACAAGCTTTTTTAAAGGTACTGATTACTGGAACATGTCCAGTATCAATATCTGTACTAGTGCCAGGAATCTCACCAAGAAGATCAAACATGACTATAAAATTCTGCAGCATGGTGAAAAGGAACAAGAAGTAGATAATGTTCTTGTTAATATTTTAGAAGCTCAGGTAGGAATAGATTTGTCTGCTAGATAAATGGATGGCTCTGCAGGTGTTGATATTTAGTAGGCTACCCATTAAAAAAGGAAAGAATGTCATCCTGTATTGACATAATAAACTTGAGTGAGAATTTTAATCAAGGATCAAGAATGCAGGGTAACAAAGACTGAGATGAAAACAAAAGCAAAAATTATTTGAATAAGGTCTATTATGTAGAAAGTAAGTCAGACTACAAGAGAGAGAGAACAAAAAAGAGAATGGGTAGATATATGAAGTATTAAAATTGCYACTATCTGATAAGTTTCATGCAAAGATATTTAATGATGTGGTTAATGAAATCTTAAAGTTACTACTGGATGTGTTTGAGAACTAATAGATGACAGGTGTATTGGGATATCAAAGAATCTGAGAAGAATAAAGTTTATTCTTCAGTGATGAGAAAAAAAAACAGAGGTAAGTATAGAGCAGTCAGTTCACCTTAATTATAGGTAAAAATATTGAATTTATTAATCCCATAAATTGCTTGCCAGAACTTAGAAAGAAATCTTTGAGAAATGAGTAACACAGATTTGACTTCCACTCATTTAATTTCCTGATATGGAAGAAATGAAATTCTAGAATTCAAATATTGTATATTTTGACCCTAGGGGGTTTGACACAGTTTCTCATGGCATTTGTATAAACAAAGCAAAGGCAACTGGCCTACAGAGAGACAAATCTACAGTAAAGTGGATTTTGCTGGAAAACTTTCTGGAAAAGTATAGTCTCATAATGATTATCCATGGATTGCTGTTCAAAGTTCATTGAGCAGAGTTCCTCAAGAACCTATGGCAGATTGAGTATTATTCAATTTTTTTATTAATACAATGGAAAAAGGAAGAAAAGATATGCTTATAAAATGTACAAAACAGTTGAAACTGGAGAAATGAACTAAAAATAGGATAAAATCAAACAGGGATGGTTATTAGATTCTATAATCAACATGGACTGATATTCTGCATATATATTGAATGAAAAGTAATAATTGAGCTGGTAAAAGTTTTATTGCCAAAGGATCTAAGGGAAGAAARCTTGAAATAATTGTACCAAAATTCCTCTAATCAGTATCAGCAAGGCTACATCTGAATCTCTTTTGGACCCTGAACTTCACAAAAGRTATAGACTAAATGAAGGGAGTTCAGAAAAGAACATGAGAATGATCAGAAGCATAAAAACATGACTTATAAAAAAATATGGAAATAGGCATTGCTAGCTAAAGGCTGAGCAAACTTGACAYTTTAATTTTCAGGTAAAGGTTTATATCTATTCTAATCCCTGTAGGATTCAAAAAATARGAGTTGTTATAAAAGTTAGCAAGTTTCAGAAACACAGGATCCTTTCTTTTAGAAGCAATTTGATATATAGTGTAGGGAAAAAGACTGAAATCCAGCATAAGATGTCTATCAGACAAGTTTGTAAGGCAAATCAGCTGAGAACAAGGTGGGGAGAGAGAGAGAGAGAGAGAGAGAGAGAGAGAGAGAAGATTTGCCAAATATCATCTTGGATTAAGCAGATGAAGATTGCCTTTTTGACTGCCTTTTTCTGCTTCTTCCTCCTCTGTGTCTTTATAAAATTTCTGTTATTGTTAAAACAAGCTGTAGCTTGCATTAAAAATATTAAAAGAAGTGCATTTGCATTTTATTTGAACATGATTTAAGTTAAGGTTATTTACAAAGTGAGTGCGTTTTCTTCACCTAAGGTTATAGTAAATCTGTGGACTGCAGAACTAGGACCCTTTTGAAAGTTCTCCAGCTCTCCAGCGCATTCCCTAGGACATCCAACAAAATGCACTCCCRTAGTTAATATCACATAGACTTGCTTGACCCCCAGTAAAGACAAGCGAGGAAGGAAAATTTCTCCTGAACAGTAATTCAGCCATAATATCTGGCTGAATGCAAGGTAGTGAGGAGCACACCAGAACTCCAACCATAGTCGAGGTATTTGTCACACCCTTTTTGAGAGCCTTACAAGCTAGACAAACAGGAGCCTGAAAGGGTATCAGAGTATCGGATATAGGATATGACCTCATGATGGAAGAAGACTGGTGGCACGAAGACTTTCTAAGGTTCCTTCTAGCCTCAGGATTCTGTGAAAAATACTCTATCTTATCTGAATGTACCTTAATCTCTGTTTCTGTACAGATGTCTCTATTACTACTTTATTTTTATTGCCTATTTCTGGATTCTTATAGCTATATTATTTAACTCTCGCCTTTCTCTGACATTAAAAGTGAGTCAGGTTATAGCTGAAAAACAAGCTGTACTATTTTTCTGACAATGTATATTCTGACGAGTGCTGGACGAATTTTGTAGTAGTCAATAATCCTAAGTAATTTTCATGGGCACCTCAGGCAAGATGTGCCTCTACAAGATAGCATAGGCAGTAGGATCTTATAATTATCACAGTAGGGCCAATATGGGAAAGATATCTTCTAATGGCTAATGCTAATAGTAAATACCCGATAAAGCAGAAAAATACAGAGTGGAATGCCTAAGAAATGTCTCCTGTTGTGTTTTTGTGAATCATATACTATAGATACTAATTACAAATTATATCCAAATACTTAGAAAAAAACCTATTTTTATTATTTAACCACTCCATATGTAATATTGCCAAGTTTTTAAAAAAGAAAAACTGTTCTTCTATGTATAGAGAGACTTTTGGGGGGGGCTGTGTTTGGTTCAAATGAGGAATTGTTCTTATTTCTCTATTGTAAAACATTTTTTCCACTCCTATGGGAAATCTAATACAAGCTGGTTAAGAAGTTATTTTCCTTTGGATTTTCTCTGTTTATTTGCAATTAAGCAGGAAAGGAGTGGATTTTTCCCCGTTGTTACACGTTAACAAGAATTTACTTTRCAGCTACTGACATTGTCATCATTTTGCCTTTAAAGCGACAGCCATTTGGAGAGCATTTACATTGTGCAGAACTCACCACATCTGCTGTACACAAATATAAAAACTTTAATTGCTGTGTCCTTTCTTCTATCCCATCTAACTGTTCTTTTCTTTAAGTTGTAGTAGATCTTATTGATACTGAACTGAGTGGAGTTCACTCTCTCCTCTTCAGTTAAATATTTGTTAAACAGTTACAAGTATTTATATTATAAAATTATGGAGACATGCTTATGAAAAACATACAGTGCTTCTACCTTAAACAATGTCTATTGCAGTAATACTGATTTTTGCTAAAGTTTCCAGGAAGATAGATTTTTTTTCTCCAATCAAATTTCAAAGTTCGAGGTGTTTATTTGATGATTTGCCTGTATATTGCAATATTAGGCTTGAGCTGTAGCTTCTCTCCTTTATGTCTTGTATACCTAATTTTATTTCCTTTGATCCTTCTTTCCTTCTCTTTGCTGATATGTTCTTTGTTCTTTTGCTTCCCCCATTTCTGTGCTTTGCTCTAGTAAGGCTCATTCGCCTTCAGTTTCATTTAATCCCTGCCTATGCTGCCACCTTTATCTTTGTTGTCATAGTTCTGATGTCTCTCTACTGGTTTTCTTTTTATCTGGCTATCTGATTTTGTTCGGCTTTTAATCTTTTAAATTCTCTCCATTGCTTGGGTCTCTTTTAATCTTCCCTTAGTATTGCTTCTTGTTATTACTCTTGATCTTTCAGAAAAGAATGACAAAGCTGGCAGAGACCTCTGCTTATTAAATTTAAATTTAAAACAAAAATAAGTAGTCACTCTTGGCTGCTATGTAAAGTATGGGACCAGAATTCAAAATGTGTGGCACAGAAGTAGAGCTTTGCTTCTGCTCCTGAGTTGTTCAGAGGGAGAATTGGAGGCCTGTAGCCACTCAGAATCAGTGAGGGGTGAACTTTTTCACCAAGTGTGACCTAACTTGTGTCTGCCAATTAATCTTGCGTTATCCATACATTCCTGGTGGATAATTGTAGCTGAGCACAGAGATGCTAACCTGGAAACSTTGGTAAATTATTAATGTTTCCTGCCCCACAGAGAAGACAAGGTGTGCAACTGTGCAACTGGCTTTCTAAACCATGTGATAAGCATCTTCTTCTCTAATTAGTTAAACCTAACATATATGCAAATGTTATACCTGAGGATATTAAACAGGATAATTTAATATATTAGAAATGATACTGCACATTTTAATGTGGATGTAAGAAGAAAAACTAGTAAGGGAAAAGCATTACAAAAATCTTTAAATAGCTGAAATCCTGTATAGACTTCCTCAGTCTTTCTATGTTTATGTACCTGCACTAGATTGCTTTCTAATGCAAGAAGCGTTTCTACTTTTTGACATATGTGACTGAGCTTATATGTGTAAACATAGGTAGGTTTACATCATCTAATTAGGACCATAAATTTCATACACAGGAAGTCTCATACATCTATCATTTTATTTGTCTAAATTGAAGTTCCTCTTCAAATTTTCATTTGAAATTCCAAAAAGAGAAGAGTTATTCAACATCCTGACTGAGATCAAGCTGCTTTTAGCAATGTGTGATTCATTTCTCAKTCTTTGTTGGGCAAATACACGTCTACCCTAGTGATTTCTAAAGTTAAAAGGATGAATGCATTTTCTATGTTTGCAAGTTCAAGAGTTTGCAAGTGTATGAAACTAATATGAAGGTACATAAAACTAGTAGATACGTGGAAGAAGAGGTATGTAGTTTTAGCTTCAGTTGTCCTGAAAACAGGATTAAAAAAAAAAAAAAAAAATCTAAGTATATTAGATGTCATTGTGATAAAATTTCTGGTAGCATCATTTTTATTGAGTAAGTTTTCTGTCAATACTGATACTGATATTTAGTATCCTTTCTGCTTTTTATTATTCATATATTTCAGAAAAGAAAATTTTKAAGTTCTTCTAAAGACTACTATTTGCAAGRTATTTCATGTGTAACCCATCCTCTCCAGGAGCAAACAAGTCTCATCAGGTATGATTGTGGCATTTTATAGATATTTGTTGATAATTTGCACATTTGTACAACATAAGGACTTTTTGAGCTAAGGAATTAGCTAAACTTATATTGTATCTGCTATGCCAAATTTTGTAGATGTGGTAGATGCTGTTTCTTCAAATTTTTGGAAAAATTTTCAAGCAAGAACCYTCACTATCATTAAGCGCGCGCGCRCACACACACACACACACATATATATGTATATATATGGTGTACTTTTAATATTTTAATATTTTATTTTAAAAGAAAATATTCAATTCTATTAAAGAAATGAGACCGTACTTAAAGATCAACAAATAACATGTCACTGCCTTTATTCAGACACGTGAACTCTATTTCACTCATTAAGACTTTATATTGGACACGTACTGATAATTATACAATATGCCAGTTCTTGTGAATCAAGGCTTCAGACCATTCTCTCCTCTATTTAATTAATTAAAATAATATAGATCAAAAGAAATTGACACCTGATACCTTTTGATAGCTACTTGTTAAATTTTCAGATATTTTATGCTTTGCCAGTGCTGCMATCTACACAGAGAAAGAGCTCCTTGTAAACATTCTGTAGTTCCTTTTCAAAGATAAAATAAAGTTCTTCTTATTTAGGAATGCTACAGAAATAAAATAAATGATATAAAAATATCAATGTAGAGATAGATAAGCTCCTGCTTTATAAATGTATGTTTTATGAGCATATATATACATATAAATATATATATATGTATATATATAAAAGACTACAGTTTCAGTACATATCTGTTCTTTCCCGTGGACCTCTTGGGATCCACCCTTACTTTCAGGTTATGTCCTATTTTCAAATATACCAGTCATAAACTCAACTCAGAAAACTTGGTGCTGGTCTTAAGCCCATTCTTAAGGGCATAGTCCAACAGCAGAGATCTCTGAACTCTGATTGAAAAAGAAAGCAGCTGATACCTACAACTTCACTCTTTCTTTAAAGTTCTTATAGACCATTTCGTCATTTCATGGTTCCATTCTGTCTAATGAAGAAAATAAAAGAATAAAAAAAGAACATATTTTAATAATGCTAAGTACCTTGGCCTACTTTCAATGTATTTCACTTAGCTTTCTCTTCCTATCAGAGCAGGTCAAGAACAACCTAGAACTATCCCCAAAGTCCTTCTCCAATTGGCTCTTCCTTTGTTGGAAGAGATTAGCTATCAATATTTCTGAAAGTTTGGAGCAAACATGTTCTCAGGCAGATCCTTCTTTTTTAAGTCCCACATATCACAGTTCCACTGAGAGGCTTTTATTAATTCTGATTAAATCCAGCCACTCACACTTATCAGTGACCTGCTTCTATTCCTGAAAAACTTGCTCCCTTGTTTTCAGTCATTCTTCACAGGGACCCTGAGTCAAAGCAGTTGGTTTAATTGCTGGTTCACTGCATGCCTGAGGACAGTGCTGCAGGAAAACAGTGGGTATCCAGCTCATCACTGGCTTACCGGTGTAGTGAGGATGATGGTATGACTGATTAAAGCATTACTGTGTGTGACACACTGACGGACAGAAAGAGAGAAAAGCGAGTGTAAAAAAGTCCTTATCTACCTCCTTGTATCCTGAAATCTGCCTTGGATGAAGATCGAGTYCCTAGACCTCCTGCTGCCGCCACCACCACCACCTTTTCTAGTGTTTATAAAGTTTGGGGAAATTAAACTTGCTTTGAAAGTATAAACTTCAGCTCACAAACAAGTGCAGTTCTGAGCAAACCTGAAACATTAAACATTTAGGTCCAAACTCTAATTGCTTTTTTTTTTTCACATCAATAAATAATCCAGTGGAGTTTAACTTCTCATTCAAGTAATAATATATTCTCTTCATCTAAATATTTCAGGGCATCTGGCATGCCCCGATCAGATTTTTTTTGTATGTTTTTTGTAGACTTAAAAAAACATAGGTTTGCATCTCACTCCATTTTTGCTTGTATAAGAATTCTTTTATTTGCAACAAAGAAACACCACATTGGTATAGCTCTGTTGTCAGTAACTACATTAAAAAGAATGGGCACTTCACAGAGTTACTAAAACACACACACAAAACCACATGTCTCAAAACATATTTAAAGACCAGGTATATATAACAAAGTGATGGGAAAAGAGTCAAAGGAGGAAAAAGTTATGTGACAATGTATCTGAAACCAAAAGAGTATCTATGTGTTTCTGATTTTCTATAATTGAGTTATCCTAGTCAAGGCAGAAAGTCTCCCTACATTAACATACAGCTGTTTAAAATTCTGACAAGCTTTTGGCACTGCAGAGGACATCAGGYTATTTAACAGGTTCTTGGGGATCAAGGGAACACAGAGGTGGSTATTTGAGATTAAGAATAGTTCAAAAGGACATCAGAAGAATCACATAGTTTTCAAAATATGCTTCTTGAGATTGTTTCTGTCATGCAGAAGACACCTATTGGGAACTTGAAGAGCATTGAAATTCCCATTATTTTCTGGACTCAGGACTGGTTTTAGTCAGATCATAAATTTCAGCATTTATCTGCTGATTTCAGCAAGCTATTTGTGCAGTAGATGTTCTTTTAAGTTCATGTGCTACAAACTCAAGCAGTATTCACAGCACAACTTTGCACACAAATTGATTGTTCTCCGTTGCATCATTGGGATAATTATTATGAATGCATAGAAGCTGTGCCTTTGTCTACTCATTCTTGCTAAACAGTAATTAGGATAGTTGGGGCTTCAATCTAATTTTAAAAAGAATAAAATACAAATGTAATAGATTTGATGGTAGGGTTATCTCAGAAATCAAAACAGTAAAGCACTCTGAATTAGTCATAGTCAAAATGAAAATACTTTCAAAATACTTAAGACATGGGGTATGAAAGAGGAGCTAATATTCTCATTAGTGACAGTTGGAAAGAAATAATTTACTATTTGATGGAATTTCATTGAGGGGATTCTTGCAGGAAGAAAACATGTTTAATTGAAGCTGCCAGAATCGATATGAAGAAAAACAACAATTGTGATCTTTGAGTTGAAATAAATATGGAGAAAACACTTAAAGACCAAGCAAAAWAGGCACAGCAGAACAGGAATGTTATATACTCCATAAGTCAGAAAGGAAGCTTGTACAGAATATTAAGTGTGGTAACACTGGATATAATTTAACAGAATTTTCGTTCTTTTCTGGAAGGAATAGAAGGAGGAAATTTGTTGATTAAGTTTTTTACAGAATATATATACATATAAAGAAGGCAAAGGTTGTATTCTTTTTATACACTGTCCTCATAAGGAGTAACCATAGCAGCAAATTCAGTAAAAAAAAATATTAAGGACAACGATCAAGTCCTACGCAGCATAAAATTGARGTTGACTTCCATGACTGTGGATGAAAGAGAATTTTCACTCGTTCACTGTGTAAAATATTACCCTGAGTTGTATAAAATGTTACTCAGTCCAAGTTTAAGGGCTGTTTAGGTGTGGAGTTACAAGAGTTATGACTTCGAGCCTATTCAAGACAAACCTTTCTAAGGAATATTGTTTCTGGGTCTGTAATCATATAGCAATCTCCCTAGTAGCAACAAGGATYCATAGTTCTGAGTAACAAGTGTTGCGCTGACTTCCCTCGGTAAGAAATGCTGAAACACCAGTTCTCTGTTTTGGATCAGCCTTGTAGGTTTGTTGCAGAAGGGGAGACTAAGAGCTTCCCAAACCAGTCTGCTTCGTAGGCATGAATATTATCGTGGCCTTGGATGAACCACGGAGTGGACTGCTGTAAGACTGATAACACCAGATTTTTTTTTAAGGAATTTGCTTGCCCRGGGGAAGAAGCTTCATCAGAATTTCTTGCCCTTAATGCTGAAAGCCTGAAAGTGTAAGAAACTCCAGATTTGAGTCTGTGGGACTTACAACCCAGACGCCTGGCAGGAAATCCTTCAGCCCTAAAAAATGAATTCTGAAGAACGCCTTTGCATGCCTGGCAATGCGGAGGTTGGGCTCCTGAGGGATGCGCTGTCTTCCACGCACTGCAGATTTGTACCACTGCCTATAGGAAACAGTGACTTCAGCATGTCATATTATTTTCTAAAAGAGACTGTAACCCAGGAAGATTGTATCTCTGCATGTAAGCAATGTTGGGGCCGATTTCAGAAGGGGCTGGGTCCAATTCTTGTTCACCTTCGCAGATAGGCGTGTGTAGGCTTTTGTCCCCAGAGCTCATACCTAAATATAACCTGGCACCAGAAAAGATGAGCATGAAACACATTGTCAGCCCTGAGAGACTGGAAACCCTAGGGTTGAGAGGCAATGACAAGTTCAGATCTTGAGAACCTTCTGTTTATTAGTACAATCTGTGAAATTCCCAAGAATGTCAATTCCACAGGACAATTCCAGAGTCCAAAAAGATCATTTGGTTTGGGAAATATTGTGTTTCTATCATATAAACAAGTTGTTGCTGTGTGACTGTGTATGTTTTTAAACATATTTTCTACTAAACAGTTTCACACTAATTCATACATTTTAAGACATCCTTAAAAATCTAAGTTCATGATTACAAAGGCGAATTTGTGAAGGAAATGAAGTGTAATAATTCACACTCACTACTGGTCAATTATATACATCATTTAATTAAGGTTTAAAGGGATGATGTCAAAGAGCATTCGGAAGAAGGATAGCAATGTGAAAACTCTATAAATGTAGATTTCTGGGTTTATTTAAAGACAAATATTCGTATCTGGGATAATATAATGTTATTCATATTATTCAAAATTCAAATGAGAATCTCAAGAAGCTGAGGAGGAGGAAAAGAAAGAAAAGAGACCATACACAACACTGTAAAAGATTTCTAACTGTTTTATGCCATGTATTTACAATTCAGAATAGTGGACACAATATTTCAAGCCCTTGAGTTTGTTCTAATASTAACTACACAAATGATGACCCAAGCTGGCACTGCTCTAGGCATCTGCAAAACCGACGCTGACAGTATAAGTAGCAATACCGAGACTGCATGAAAGGCAAGGCAATATCTACAAAGCAGGCTGGGCTCTAGTTTTCAGTGCCAGAGCCGCTCATCTTTCTGTTCTAAACAAATGTATTAATCAAAGATATTGCAAGAAAATCAATTTAGCTAATTAACAGACCAAAAAAAAAAAAAAAAGAACCTGTCAGACATGAATTTATTGGAGGGCTGTGGGTATGCTATGCCTTTGTTGTCTCATAACAATAGTATTTACCTGGCTGTGCATTCTTTCTACTGAACTTCATCTTATTGCATTTATATCAATAACTAATTTTTAAAAAGGGTACAAGTGTATTGTAAGTATTCAAGACAACAAGTGTTACCCAACCAGACAATTCAAAAGGCAGTTTAGGTACAATAGAAATCCTAACAAATTAACATAGATAAATGCAAAATCAAAATGTCTAGAACAACTTTAGATTTTCTTTTAATGCTTCTTTTAATGTTATAACATACCAATATATTTAGTGCATATAGACCTAGATTGGATGAAAATGATTTTAAGAATATATTAGAGCTTTTCACTTTATTCTTCTGGAACTTCTATAAAAGAGTGGAATTAATGATAAACTAACCTTCCCACAGTGTAGCTGGAGCTTTCATATTTTACATACAGTGCAAAATTAATGTTCTCACTAGCTATAGTAATCAAGTCTCTTGTGGCACTTCTAACACAGAGTTGTTAATTCCAGTGTGTTGGTTAAATTGCACTTTGGGCAAATCAATTTACTGTCCAGTTCCAGTTAGACAGTTCTAGTCTTCATATCTTCTGCTACATTACCATAAATCAGCACATTCCAAGTGGTTACATTTCAGTGGAAGGGATGCAATCTCTATATATTTGGTCTGCAAATGGCTCTAGCATTTGCTGAAATCATAGTATTAAAAAATCATAAAGTCAAGGAGCAAAATTCTTCCCTGSGGTAAAATTAATTCATTGAGCTCAAAAAAAATATTTTTGTTTATATGAGGAATGAACATTCTGATCCATTGCTGATCAGAAAGTCTCAAATATACTTTAAATAAGGATTTAGATAATAAGAATCTAAATAAGATCTGGATTCTTAATTCAACAGAAAATATGAAAAATACTATTCCCTCCAAAACTATTTTCATCCCTCCATTTCACATGAAGGAAAAAAAAA